>NW_021320146.1:30983-54646 GCF_001605985.2 Dendrobium catenatum | reverse complement strand
GCAATTGAAAAATCATAAGCTAAACAAAAATCTAATATGGTCTTGCCACCTTCATTTGTTGTTCCAAAACCATAGCCACCATGAATGCTTTTAAAATAATCTACCTCTCTACCAACATGTTCATTTAAATCTCCTCCAATAAAACTTTTTCTTCTAGAGGTATCTTTTGTAATAATTCTTCTAAGTCATTCCAAAAATTTAATTTAAAACTCATATCCAAACCTACTTGAGGAGCATAAGCACTTATAATATTAACAATATTATCATCAATAATAATCTTTAAAGCTATAATTCTATCTCCAATCCTATTAATTTTTATAACATTTTCCTTCAAACTGTTATCTATAATAACACCTACACCATTTCTATTATGACTCCTACCCGAATACCAAAGTTTAAATCCTAAACTATCAATTTTCTTAGCCTTCTCTCCAACCCATTTAGTTTTCTGAATGCACAAAATATTCATCTTCCTATAAATCATAATATATATTAGTTCCATTAATTTTCCTGTAAGAAAACCTATATTCCATGTTCCTATCCTAATTTTAGTTTCAAGGACTAGCTTCTTTGCCCACATCCATCCTTGATTTGGGAACCCTTGCCTATTTAACACTACACCCAGGTGCTGGTGCAGCAGCCCTTGCACACTTGTCACTGTATTCAAGCCATACAACGCATCGCTTCCAAGGGACGCCCTAACATTAACACAATTTCTTAAAGGATTCATGTCATTATTATTCAATAAGTTTTACGCTGGTTGTCGACAACCTAATGCAACCCTCCACTTTTCTCATCCAGGACTTGGGACCTGGAAACGGTAGTGTTAAACTATTACTATTTAATAAAAATACATAATATATCCTAATGAATGTAAAATTATATTTTTTTTAGTTTTTTCCATATAACGGATACTTACAAGAAAATTGTATACTATTGAATTTTTTTTTTTTGGATTAATCAATATAAGAAAATATAATTTTCTTAATGAGACTTTATTTTAGATGTGGATCAAAGTACTTATATCCCTAGACCTCTATCAGGCTTGTTGATATAAAATACAATGTTTCAGGCCTTATAATTTTACTATCTCCATAGAACGTGAAGGTTTAACATCATATATTTAGGTATGCAAATAATTCATTTCAAGACTCTACTTATTCTAATTTTCATATATCATGGCTATAATTTTCACTAGATATTAACTACATGCCTGACTATTATATTCACTAAATAAAGAATATAAGATATTGAAAACATCTATGAAAGAATGTACAACTAAAAAGTCTACATTAGTACTTTATAAGTGTTTACATCATTAGTATAATACTTAGAGATTTTGCCATAAATGGATAACAAAAGAGGCAAACTCATATTCATTTCATTCATATGAAAAATATATAGGAGAATGAATAAGATAAATGTCACCCAGAAGGATCAATAGATATTCTCCACATTCATCCTTCCTATAATAGAATTTCTTACACAGTAGAGACTAAGATATCCCAGTTGAAGGAATCTTGCACTTCCCTTAGACTTTACTATAAGAGGAAATTAGAAAAAGATACTATAAAGTATAAGACTCTATTGAAATGAAAGAAGTCTTAAAATAAATAAAAAACTATTTTTATAAGTGTAAAAATGGGTTCAGGTAGTATAGTGCTTGATAAGTTAGCACTACATTATTGATAAATTAACTAGCACCTTTACGTTGTTGGGCTAACTTTACTGGTGCAAAATTGACATGGCACAATTAATGGTTGTACTGATAAATAATTTGGCCGCATCAGTGTGGCTCCTCATTTTAGCAACTACTTTTTCATGGTGCTACAAAAGTTGAGCACTATGTTGCTTCAAAGTACAATCCAACACTATGACATTTCTATGTATGGTGCTCATTTTCTTAAGTCTCTAGTACTATGATGCTAATTTTTGGTGCAATCATATTGTTAAGTGTTGTAGTGCATACTTGGCTTTATTGGGAGCTAACATTTTATAAATTCCTGAGAGGCTGGTGCTGCAATGTTGAAATTAGGCTGCTACTACTGGCGGTGGCAAACCCATGTACCCGTCAGCCTAGCCTACACCTGTAGCATGCTTGGCCCGCACACCAAGCCAACCTAGTCTGTTATTCAGGTGGTATTCCCTATCAAGGTCTAGGGCACCTCACTAAGTAGGAGTCACCTACTCCTTTTATCTTTCTTCCCTTCCATCCTCTTTAAGCCAATGCCTTTCGTTGATCCTATTGAAGTGGTATCCTCTATCCAGGTCTAGGGCCCCTCACTAAATAGGAGCCTCCTCCTCCTTCCCTATTTTTTTTCTGTCCACTTCTTATATGGGAGGCCTTCCACTATCTTTAGATAAGTGGTTTACCTTATCTGACTGCTGGGCCCCTCTATAAATAGAGTTCATGAAGGGGATCAACCTTCTTCAAGAGATCCTATGACCAAAAGAGATTCCCATCCATAGTCGATTTGCAATGGAGGTCAGAAAGACCATTATCAAGAGACGGAGGTCAGAATGGCCATAATTGGCAGGTGATAAGGGTCAGAAAGATCATGATTGATTGGTGACAGAGTTCAAAAAGATTGTAATTAGGAGATGAAGGTTAAGAGGACCATTGTCTAGTGATAGAGGTCAGAATGATAGTAGTCTAGCGACATTGGTCTAAAGGATCATCATATGATGTCAAAGGGCTTCTTGAAGATGTTAGCCTATATAGAAGAAGTCGGATCGAGTCCCCATGGGATCAATCATCTAGTGATTGAGGCACAATAAAGATTTTGAATTATTTGAATTAAGGATTTAAAATTTTATTGACATCCTCCTAGAATATTTAATCTATTTGAGGTTGTATGTTAGAGTGGTGCTCGACGGTGTTAACCTATTTGGAAAAGGTTAGTACTTTGAAATATTTGTAAATGTCTTCTGTCCGCTTGCATAGATGTTTTGGATCTGATGGCATGGTGTTATACTACGATCATTTTCCCTTTGGATATATGTAGTCTGTCATACACTGCTTTTTGCTTTATGCATGTAACTTATTGTTCACTAACAAATCTCTTACTATAACTGGTAGATAACTGCATTCATTATAGTTCTCTTGTATTTTTCTCACATATAGCATGTTGTATGCATAATTAGTTTCCCATAATTACTCATAGGTATTTGCATCTGATATAGTACTGTTGTGTTTGTACCCTCATAGCTTGTAGGGATTTATGCATTTTTCCTTCTATTGATAGTTGTTTAGATTGTAGAGCTGCTATTGTATCTTTTTTAAGATAAGTGTTGTGCATTATGCTATGGATATGCTATTTTCTCTTGTAGTGGAACCTCCTTGCATATTGATTGATGAATGGCTAGATTTTTCATCAAATTCTTTATGCATGTTATTTAATGAACTATTATATTTATTTTCAAGGAATTGTATCACTCGTAGGAAATAGGTTGTATGTTAGATGATTCTTCTACAGCAGCATGTAGAATTTCATATTTATTATAGCCCTGCAGTATTTGCTCATAGATAACATGTCAAGTGCATGAAAAGTCATGTACAATTGCTTGTAGGTGCTTTCCTCTGCTACATATCACCTAGTATTTGCTTGCATATAACAAGTTGAATATATAACTAGTCTCCTTCAAAGACTCATGGGTACTCACATTTGTTGTAGTTATTTAACATTTTATTTGTAGATAACATATTTGGTGTACAATGGGTATTCTACAGTATCTTATAGGAGTCAATGTTTTTCATAGCTTTTTTTTTTTAACCCATAGATAACATATTTGAGTGCATGGAGTGTCTCCTATAATATCTTGTGGATGGTTGCTCTCGCTGCAATTTGATTGTTTTTGTTTGTGAAAAATTACTACATTTGGTCTGCACCAGATTGTTATTGATTGTAGGAGTGTCGAACACTCACTTCTTATCACTGATCATCACACAATGTCTTATTTTGTTTATCTTTAAGTTAACACTAATCATCAGGTGAATCACATTCATCACCAATTTGTTGTCTGCTGCTGATTGACAGATTGTTGCATTTGTCACAACTGTGCATAAGATGAATCGCATATCATATATCACTATTATGCATAAGCTGAATCGCATATCACTATTGTGTATAAGTTAAATCGTATATCATTTCTTTTGTGATCTATGAGCAAATGATTATTTGTGAGAAGAATCTTTTATCATTGCATGTAGGTAGTATATGCATCCCTTGTTGTGGACTAGTGTTGTTTGCAAATTGACCTCACAAGGAGACTGATGTATTTGTTGCACGTTGTCCTCCTCTACTTGTAATGGGCTAGCATATTTGCTGTCAATTGAATGGTTGTTGGTCATGGGAGTGTTGTAACATTCAAAACTCACTATTGATTAACACTTGCGAGTATGTCGTTATTCATATAACAAATCTTTCATTATTGTTAATGGACATTTTCAGTCATTGCATGCTCCTTGTAGTCATTTCAATCATTTCAAATCACTAATTATATGAATTTCACTTTCATTTATGAGTGAAGTATGCTTGTAGTAGTTGGAATTTTCTTCGAAGATGACATTTGGTATATGTAACGGGTTTCCTGCAAGTGTTTGTAGACACTTCATTTGTTGCATATCATTTGGTATTTACTTGTATATAACATGTAGTGTAAATGAAAGATCTCCTACAGCGATATATAGGAGCTTGCATTTGTCATGTCGCTCACTTCTAGTTGTAAAGGGGTCAATATATTTACTAGCCATTAAATGGTGATTGATTTTAAAGGTTCTATAGCACCCATAACACATTGATCATCACCCACTTATATATTGTCATGCATATGACACACCTCTCATCGTTGCCAACAGACATTAGCTTTTACCCCATGTTAAATCGTATGTGTTTGTAGGAGGCTCTATTTCTTGGAGACAAGCTAATGTATTCATCTGTGTACTTATGTAGGGTATTAGATAAGTTGTATTCATTTTTAACTTAAATGACCATATCAACTATTATTATTTATAAGGAATATTATATTTATTGCACGTCAAATTCCTCTGCTCACAGGGGATTGATTTACATGATTTCCACTAAATCATTATAGGCTACATGTATATCCTAGTGCTTATTACATTATTTTGTATACGCCTACAAGGAACATCATAGACTATAGGCATGTTCACTACGCTCATCTGCTTATATGTTGATCCCGACAGCTAGTAATCGTAAGCATGAGAAGTCTTATTTTTTTGCATGTACTTATAGGATGGCAAATGATACTATTATCTACATGCAAATAAGTATGTTTTCCTATAATATGCTTATCATTAATGGAAAAAAAGTCATCTTCTCCACTTGATCTTTGCTTGCATGATTAATATTATTATTTTGCTAAGTTAGATGTTTTATCTTTAGACATTAAATTATATTCCATATTATTCATTCATTATTCAAGCTCTAGTTTTAAGATCCCTTTCATTTGTTTAATGTAGAATTTAAACTCCTTAAATCCAAATTGTTCAAGTTAGGTTCAAGTCCCCTGCTAATCAAGTTTGATTCAAGTCACCTGCAGTCCAAAATTGATTCAAATCTTTGCGATCATTCAACTTAAGTTTTCCTTGGTTAATTTTTTTTTAATTCTTTTGTTCATTTATTTGAATTAGAATTTAGTTCATTTTATTATCCAAATAAATGTCTAGATAATTTCAAAGTCTTGTGCATCGTTTGGTGAAATTTTGGCAGCCTCTTAACGTCTCCCCCATTTAAGAGAAACTATAGAAAACTGAGCCTTCCCACCATGCTAAGACAATCATGTATGGTAGGTTTCCTCAAACACCACGACGTTAAAATCTTCATTCCCACCATGCCAGAGAAATGCATGTATGGGTCTTCGGTACCTGTTTTAAAAAAAGCACAGTTTGCTTTCCCCGTAGGTATAGAACTACATATAGGTACATAAGATTGTCCCCACCACCCGACAAAGAGAGTGTATAGGGCTTACTTCGTCGAAGGTATCGCACTAGGTTCCCTTCCCACCATGTTAGAGAAATCAGGTATGGGCAATTTTCCAGCTCGATATGAATGTTGAATGTAGGGTTTTAAATTTAGGGAGTTATACCTGCGCTATGACGATGGTGTGAACGTGACAAAAATGCAAAATTATACATTTTTTATTTCCTTTTTTCATTTTTCATTTATTTTTTCTTTTGAATGTTTTTTTTCTTTTTTTTTTAATCTCTTTTCTATTTTCCTCACACAAACACACATATAGTTTAATAATAATAATAATAATAATAATATAATATTAAATAATAGTAATAATTAATGCAATTAATAGCTAAAAATAAAAAATGGTATACCTAATAAATTATAGGATATTGATAAGGAAGATCGAGCAAGCTTGTATATGGCAGGAATCAGATTGGGGTGAGGTCGTGAGACTAGTTGGGGGGTTCGGCTCTGGGGTATAGTGACTACAAAAGTCACCTGTAGGGCCGAGGAGACGTCAGGCTAGGGGTTATAATAGGAGCAAGAGTCAGACAAGGGAAGTCAAAGAAGATGGTTTGGCTAAGGCTATTTGGTTGCAAAGTTTGAAGTTGAGTGGGTTCAAAAAATTGCTGATTTATGAGTTTGGAAGATGCAGCTATAGGTCTTCGGCTGGGGCAGCGAGAGTCGTCAAAGCATTGATTACGAATGGTAGAGAAGACCAAAGGAGTATGTGATTTCTTTCTTCAAAGAGAGGAAGCCTAAATGCTTCATTTCTATTACATTTTAATGACTCAAATCGGAGAAGGATTAAGTTGGGTGCAAGAATAGCGAAGAAACAAAAGTTTTTTGTGCTGGATACAGCAAGATTTCTACTAACTTCTGAAGAAAAATTGGTAGGATTTTTGGAACCCAACGGGTGTAAAGTATATATGAAAGATTTATGTATATTTTTTTAGTTATTTATACATAGGTCAACAAATACCCCCCAATAAATATGATACATGTCTAGAGTGAGTCATATTTATTACATGCTGATTGCCCTATGGATCTCCAGATATACCCTGGATGTCACACAGAGATTTTCATTTAGTAGATCTCTAAAAGTGTATTTGGATGTCACACTAAGATTTCAATTTAGCGAATCTCCAAGAGTCTATCTCTACATCTTTATAGATCTTTAGATATACTTGTAATCATCAATATAATTGACATGTTGGATCTTGTGAAGTAGATATTCATGTGATAGTGATAAAGTACTTCCTACTCAAATTCTTATAGTATAACTTTGTAAATTAATGGTAGTAGATAGTATTATCACCTAGTGTTCTTCTTTTCCACCACTGACATCTTAGTTTTCATCATTTTTGTAACAATTCAACATCTTTCTTTATCATAATAATGTATAGACATAATTTTTTTTGTATATAGGTGATATCATTTGAGACTTATCTGAATTTCACATATTCATCAACTAGTGGGACTTTACTATCTCTTATACTAATTGTATCTTACTTAAATTTTACTTCTTCCTGAAGACACATTTAGTTTATGAAGGCTCTTCCATTCTTCTCTTATTTAGCTATATTTTGGCAAAAAAAATTAAATATTTATTTGGGGATCTCAACATGTGGTACGATGTCCACCCAAATAAATATTTAAAATACCCTCAGATTTTAGGAACACTTATAGATATCATTTAGGATGCTTCTTTTCATAGCTTTTAATTGTGTTGTGAGATTTTGATTTCTTTTGGCCTTTGCATTGTGTTGCGGACAATGATAGAGAATTATCTAATTTTTCTTTATTGACTTGTCAGGTGGTTTTTGTACCTGTTACCCTATGCTTCTTTCTTTGGTGGGCTTAACAAAGGAGAAAATGCTGGCAATCTAAGCCTGTTAAGTTTATACTAGGTTGGTGGAGAGAAGTCATTGGTATAGTGCTTTAAGTATAATGGACGTTGATGATAAAATCCTCTTAGTTTAGCCTTAGGCTTTATGCAAACTTTGGGATAATTTGTTTGATCCTTTGCTTTGTGCTTTAGTGGACTTATTAAAGAAAAGTTCATTCAATTCTCTTTTTATGTTTTATAGATTTATTAAAGGATTTGCAAGCTTCAGATTTAATTGATAGTATTAAATATAGGTAGTATCTTGATCCTTAACTAGTTGAAGAGACTTTAATCTAAGTCTTTTGAGTTTATTAGATTAAGAAAGTTATGATTTGATAGTTATTGAGATGAGGGTTCCTCTACTATGGCCTTTCTTATGACGTATTGAGTAGGCGAAGCTGCTAGTAATTTTATCATATTTGGGTGTGTTGGATCCAGCCTTTTATATCTATTCAAGCTTAGGACTTGACCTATGGGAACTACATTTCCCAATATTGAATTTACTAAAGTTTATAGATTTGGAGTTCTCCATTATGGTTAAAGATTTGGAGCCAACGCATATTCAGTAGTTGCTTGCGACTCTTCTTTCTATTAGAACTTTGATTCTCTGGTCAATTAGGAGAATTTTGTAAACTATGATCACGTGAATTTATCGAGTCAAATTGGCCTTCGTACTTCCTATACTCCTTACTGACGGGTTGAAAAAGGGGGGTCTTGCTACTATGGCCTTTCTTATGAGTGTTAAGTAGACAGAGCTGCTAGCGATTCGATCATATTTGGGCATATTGGATCTAGCTTTTACATCAATTTGAACCTTAAGCTTCAGAATGTTAAAAGACTTCACGATGTTCTAGCTTGACTTATTGGAGTATGTAGCCACAAAAGTCTATTTCCTAACTTTTAAATCTTTCTATGTTGAAGAAGATAGGGTCTTGAACTTTTAGAAGATTATCTGCATATACTTTTAAAAAGAGATTATTCAGCATAAAAGAATATTTATATTAATAATTTTAAATATTTAATCAGAGATCTTGAAATACAGTGTAATATTGATCTGAATAAATATTTAAGATGGCCCTGTCTCATAGGCAAATTTTAAAATATAATAAATTTGAAATTTTTTAGATTTTAAATATTTATTCGAGTATCTCGACGCATATCACGATGTAGACCCAAATAAATATTTAAAATGCCACCTATCTCGTAGGGAGATTTTGGATAGGCTTTGTATTTTGAGATTTTAAATATTTATTCAAGGATCATAGCACATGGACTAATGTCAACCTGAATAAATATTTAAAATACCGACAATCATGTGGGGGGAATTTTGAAATATATTATTACTACATAAGAGAATTTCAAAATATAAATATAAGCATGGATTGATAAATATGCATATAACACTTTGATAAGTGTATATTACATTGGATATAAAATTTTCATGCATGAATTTCTTTAAAAATCAGTCGTTGATTGGTGGCAAAGGCCTTTGACAATTCATATTGATTAACTGATAAGCTCCTCTTTGGTACACCTAGATGACAAATAGGCCCTCCTAGTTAGATATAAATTTGCCATAAAGTTTTTGTTGTAGGATGATTGTTCTTATCAGCACCATGAATAATTCCCATTCTTGAAATGATCGATGGCGCACTATTCGATCAAATAATATTTCCATTCTTCCTCGATAGATTTCTATATTTTGTTGAGCCTTTAGTCTAATCACAACGAGTACATCTAATTCTTTCATTTTAAGATGAATATTTTGCTCTTGAGTGAGATTATTCTGGATTTCTACCTAGAGGGATGATAGTTTAACTTCCCGTGGCAATATAGCTTCAACCCCAAACTCCATGGAGTAGGGAGTAGCTTTTTTTATCATATTTTAAGTAGTATGATACACCCATAGGGCCTCCACCGTTTTTATGTGTCACTCTCTTTTATTCTTAGTGAGGATCTTCTTTAATAGTTTCATCAATATCTAGTTAAAAGCCTCCTCCAAGCCATTTGCCCTTCCATTATATATTGATGAGTATTGCCAATCAATCATGTGTCAATCAATGAATTTATAAATTTTTATATTTTTGAACATGATACCATTATCTAAAATTATTTGGCATGGTACACAAAATTTATAGACTACATTATGGGTGAAAAAGTTAATCACATTCTCAGATGACTTCTTTAAATGGAGCCACTTTTGCCCACTTAGAGAAGTAGTCTAATGATTCTGGAATGAAGCAATGTCTGGCCAATTATGGTGGATCTATCAGTCTAATTATATTAATTCCCAAGTATTCGAATGACTTAGATACTATTGTTGGCTACAATGGATTTTACGGCTGATGAATAATATCCACATGAATCTGACACTCATGGCACATCTTAGTGTGATCAATGCAATCCATCACCATTAATAGACAATTGTAACCCATCCTTATGATTTTAGCATCTATCTTAGGACATGAATAATATGCTCCATAAAGTCTTTCGTGGACTTCTACTACCACTATATCAACTTCCTTGGTCCCTAGGCATCTCAGCGATATTTGATCAAAAGGTCGATGATGTAATGTGTCATTGGCAAACACATATCGTAATGCTCTCTTCTGAATTTTCATGTCTAGAGATTTATCTGTTGGGAGTTGACTTTCTTTAAAATAGTCGATGAAGGGTTGCCTCTAACCATCCTTTACTTCAGCATCTAAGCATTGTAAACACGATTCTGAAGATTGACTATCTTTACGTCTCTTGGCTATATAATATCCTTCAAGATAAATTTTCATAATAATCTGGTGGAGAGAATGAGGGTCATCCTGAATTATATCTTGCTAGATTGAGTCTAGTTTTATCTCAGCCTTTGAGAATTATAATAGAGCAAGATTTAAGACCCAACAATTATAAAATCCAATGAATATAGTATTCTCCTCTTATTTTAATATTTGACACCTACTTCAGGAGCTTAAGAACTCACCGGTAATAATAAGCCAACTCAAGCTTGCAAATCTTGTAAATGTTAAAGACTTGATTCATCACAAGTTTGGAGTCACCAAAGATGCAATGATTTTGAATTATGATATCGATTATAATCTTCAATCCTACTATTAGAGCTTCATAATAAGCCTTATTATTGGTCTGGGTTCAGTTAAACTGAATGAAAATCATATTATACCTCCCTAGGGCACTGTAAAAATGAGACCAATACCAGCTCGAGCACTTACAAGATTTGGAGGTCATGTAGGTTTAATCAATGATGTTCCATTGAAATAAATCTTCCAAAATAGTTTTTTATTCTCATCAAACTACATGATTTGCCCATCAGAAAAATCATCGTTGAGTGATGAGTCTATTGGGATTGGATGTGCAGCGAGAAAATTTTCCAAGGCTTATCCTTTTGCTATCTTTTGTGGCATGTACGTGATATCAAACAATAGTAATATCATCACCCATCTAGCTAAACAACCTATCAATATTAGTCTTGTCATCAAGAACTTCAATTGATCTATATTTGATATCACATAACCTTATGAGAAACCATGTAATGGAGGAGTTTATGAACTCTAAAAATCAACGTTAAATAATACTTCTTAATTAGGGAGTAGCATACTTCAGCTCCGATCAGCCTCCGACTGATGTAGTAGAGTGCATTTTCCTTGCCTTCTTCATTATGTTGAGCGAATAATGCTTCAAAGGACTCTTATAATGCTTCTATATATAATATAAGAGGCTTCCTCGGAATTGACACTATGAGAATGGTTGGATTTAACATGTATTTCTTTATACTATCAAATGCTTCTTGGCACTTTTCATCTAATTTGAAGCATATATTTTTCTTTATTAACTTTGAAAATGTCTAGCATCTATCTAACAAACATGATATAAATCATCAAATGAAGGCCAGTTTCCCTTGTAAGTAGTGAAGATGATGGAGGTTTTTTGGGGGCGGAATCTCTATGATTGTCTTGATCTTATTGATGTCGATATGTCGAATGACATACTCCAGAAACTTATCATAAGAGATACCAAAGAAGCACTAGAGAGGGTTCATCTTTAGATCAAATTTTTTGATCCTTTCAAATATGATTTTTAGGAATTCAAATGGTCTTTTAGGCATAGACTTTTGATGAATAGGCATAAAATATAGCACTCAACCTTATGATGTATTAATTCATCAAAGATGCATGTTATTGATGGCTGGTAGGTAGCACCAACATTATTTAGGTCAAAAAGGCATAATCATGTAGCAGAATATGTTGATGGGTGTTCTAAATAACATGTACTTTTCATATTCAAGGGCCATCTTAATCTTATTATAGCCCAATAATCCATCCATAAATTAGAAAATATCATAGTTGGATGTGATATCCATCCATCTTAATCTGATTATAGCCCAATGATCCATCAATCTCTTTCTCATTGAAGCCTGTTTGACAGGTGTTGCATCTTGTTTAATGGAAAATCTATTAACTGCTATATTAAGTGATAAGCCAGGCATAACAATATAAGTTCAAGAAAACTTATCCCTAAATTGATATTGGAGTTCTTTTATTTCCTCCACTTGCTCTTCAGGTAGAAGCACACTGATGAAGGTTAGGCGAGGATCCTCTTCAGTCTTAGATGAGAGTGCTCTGATACCAATTAAAAGTTTGTTAGGGATGTTAATCCCTTATGAACTAGCCCAAGGCAAACTAAAAAGGGGGTGAATTGGTATTTTAAAAATCATTCAATCAAAACACAAACCAAATCAAAATTCACCACAAATAAAATCAAAGTGCAGAAATAATAAAGTAAAGAATACACCAGATTTATAGTGGTTCGGTTAAACCTTGACCTACGTCCACTTCTTAGAGGCACCCTCCGAGTATTGCACTAAACTCAGTTGCTCTCCTTTAACCCCACAGCTAGGTAGAGTAGCCCTTACAAAATCACTTCTATCTTCCTCGGTGCGGCGGAGTAGCCGAGTCCTTTGACACTAATGAGATCTTCTTCTTATCAAAACTTCCCTCAAGATGAGCCTTGAATTTGACGATACTAAGGCGCAAGCTTGCCGGAGCAACTGTGTGAAACCCCCTTTACACTCCCTTGAAACCCCCTCAAAGGATTTTCTCCCTATCTCAAACTTCACCCTTTCCACTCACCCTTTCAAGCTCTCTCTTCAAGTTTTCTCCAAAAGAAATGAAGTCTCAATGGCTGCCAAAGACACTTTCAAAGTCTTTGACAAAGCTTAAATAGAAGAGCTCCAAAAAAGCTCTTAAATGCACCAAACTTACATTATCATCTAGAATAATCGCTGGATCGTCCTGTATGATGTGCCTAAAAAGAGCACATCTAAAAGCCCTAAAAACTCAATTTTGGTGCCAAATATCATTCAGGACTATCACAGGATCGTCTCATACAATGTGCCTAAAAAGTGGGCTTAAGAAAACCCTAAAAACTCAATTTTAGTGCCAAAAATCATCCTGGACGATCGCTTGATCGTCTAGTATGATGTGCAAAATTTGACCTGATAATCCTAGATGATATTAGGATAGTCCAGGACGATCAATAAAAAATTGTACTTATCATACCGGACGATGTTGTGGATCATCCAAGACGATTAGAAGAAAAATTATGGTATTTCATTTTGGATAATTTTAGAAAATCAAGTATGTCGGCAAACATCTTCTTATACGATATACAGATCATTCAGGATGATCCAATTAAAAAATTTAACCATAATTAATCCCCTAATCACATGATTAATTTAGGCATGATTTGTATTAATCGTTCAAAATGATTTAATCGTCCGGGACAATTAGAACAAAATTTTAAACTTAAATCTTTGCCTAAATTGTCATTTGCGGCTCTTTTCTAATATCATAAAGGATCATCCTGGATGATCCAAAATCATTCAGTACAATTAGTTCAAAAATTGATCTTATGAATTTGAGTAGATCTCACTCTCTTAAGTGTGTGTGTGCATGGTCACCAAGCAAGCATACTCCTTTACAGGACTTGAGTCAAGAAATCAAAATTACATCAATGAATATTACAAACCCTTTACAACATAACATTATTCAACTTAATCTTGAGCTATGATTCTTTGTTTAATGTTACATGATATTCCTGAAAAATTAGTATATACAAAAATAAATATAGAATGAAAAATACTATGAGATATAAAAATGTTTGTTATCATCAAAATCATAAAACTCGTGAGCTCAAGTCGCAATAATCTCCCACTTTTTTATGATGGAAAATAATACTGGTGAAGTTGCAAACTAAAAGTATTTTCTCCTAAACTCCCCCTCACTAAGATAAAAATTTAAAAATAAGAGAAAAAAATTATTTTTATTTTTATTTAAAATAAATAAATAAAAGCAAATGCAACAGTACGTTCTCCCCCTTTGACATTATTAAAAAGAGGAGCACAAGCAATCATAACAATAGAAAAACAAACAAAATGATCCCTGATTTGGGGAAAAAAATCAAATATTCTTGAAATGAGAAAGTTACCTCTTAATTTTATTCAAAACCTTAGTAAGAAATGTATTGACAATGCATAACTCAGAAAGATTAGAAATTCTGAAATTGTTAATTCAAGCTAAAGTTCTTTTAAAGGTTCAAAAACTTTTTAATCCAATATCTAAATCAAGTAACAAATTATAATAAGAAATAATAATCTTTTCAAAACTCCTTTTATGAAATATATTTAATAAAATATTAATGCAGGTGAATAAACCATCATGATTTTCAAGCTCAAGTATCGAAACTATTAATAGATAAAAGGGTTTTCTTAAGATTTAAAAAGTTCAAGAAAGTTAAGCTTACTTTTGTGGGCTCATTTTATACCTCTTTTCAATTGTTTGGAGCACTTTGGGCATCTTTTACTTTTTGATACTCTTTGTATATATTTCTCAATTTGGCGTCATTGCGTATCTTTTGATTTGGCGTCATTGGCCACTTTTTTTATTTGACATCATTGGTCACTTTTTTTTCAATCAAATATGCTACATTTCTAAAAAAAAAATTAAAACTAAAGCAAACTCATTCTATTGATAAAAATGAACTACTTGATTAAGAAAATTACGAGGTAGATTTAACAACTTGTAAAAGATCCATATGCGATAGACAAAATATAGGGAGATTAAAAAGTTCAGTTTCAAAATCTAATTTATAATATAATGAAGATTTTGAATCAAAAGTAAAATAACATCTTTAAGAAAAGAGATAGAGAGATAAAATTATGATTTTCTTTCCTTTGACTGTTTTTAGAGAAGTCAACCATAACTTACATAAGAGTTCAAGAAAAATAGGAGGTAAATTTTTTATTTTTTTTAAAAATGATCTTTAAAAAAGATTTGATTTTTAAAGTGTATACGAAACAAAAAAGGTGATATTTATGTGTTGATCAAAGAAAACTTCACAAAAAATATAAAAACTAATTTAAAATTTTAACGAAAAAAATGACGAAAAATTAAACCAAAAGAAAACACAAAAAATAAACAAAAACACAATGAATAAAATCATGCATACATGAATAAATAAACACACAAACAAGGGTTTAAATATCATCTTGCTAATGATTCAGAAGCAAGGTCTGCTTAGGAGATTTTTTACTTTTTATTATTTACCCTTTTTACAATTTTCTTAGCTTTTCCCTTTTCTATTATAGGAAGAGTTCTCAAATTAGGGCACTGATTTTTCTTATGTCTAGGCTTCCTACATCCAAAGCAAATAATATTATAAGAAATTTTAGCATTCTTACCATTTTTATCTTTATTCCACTATTGTTCATGCTAATGTTTTGGTGCGCTTTTTAATTTGTTTGATAAGTCGTCGCTTTCATGACCAACTAAGCCACTTTTCTCTATGTTTTCAGCGTTTAGCACTATCATCTCTCCTGCATCCAAAAGTCTTTGGCCCAAACTTTACTCATAGGGAACGAGTGAGCAAATCAAATTATCAATAGAATATTCATTCAAATTTTTTGATTCATAAATAGCAATAACTTTGGCATCAAACTTATCAAGTAGACAACATAGAATTTTATTGACTTTTTAAAGTTTGAAAATTCTTTATCTAAAGCATGTAATGATGTCACAATTTGAATAAATCTAGTATACATGTCTAAGATCATTTCATAAGGTTTTATGCAAAATAGTTCATAATCATTCATTAAAGTATTCAACCTGGATTGCTTAATTTCACTAGTGCCTTCATATATAGTGTGTAATTTTTTCCAAATTTCTTTGTCAGTAATGCACGTGGATACAAACATATAATCTTCAAAATTTAAAGCATATAAAAATAATTTAATGATTTAGCATTCAATTGAGCATTGATTTGTTCTTCCCTATAACATTGATTAAAAGGAATATAAGTTTTAATTCCATCTATAGCACGTGGCGGTACAGAATAATCAGTTAAAATCATTTGCCACATTTGATAATTAATTAATTGTAAGAAAGTAGACATACAAATTTTTTAAAAATTAAAAGTAATATTTTCAAATAAAGTTAGTCGGGTGATTGAATATCCTTCCACAATATTACGATTATAAAAATTAGTCATGGATCGAAATTCTAAATTTTTCAAAAATTAGATTTTATGAATCCCGCTCTGATACCACTTGAAAGTGCTCTAATACCAGTTGAAAGTTTATTAGGGATGGTAAACCCTTATGAACTATCCCAAGGCTAACCAAAAGGTGGGGTGAATTGAAATTTAAAAAATCTTTCAATCAAAACACAAACCAAACCAAAATTTACTACAAAGAAAATCAAAGTGAGAAAATTAAATGTGAAATAATAAAGGAAAGACCACACCATATTTATAGTGGTTCGATCAAACCTTGACCTGCGTCCACTCCTCATAGGCACCCTCCGAGTATTGCACTAAACTCAGTGTCTCTCCTTTATCCTCCACAGCTACGCGAAGAAGCCCTTACCAAATAACTTTCATCTTCCCCGGTGCAGTGGAGTAGCCAAGTTCTTTGACACCAAAGAGATCTTCTTCTTCCTAAAACTTCCCTTAAGACGAGTCTTGAATCCGATGGTACTAAGGAACAAACATGTAGGAGCAACCGTGTGAAACCCCTCCACACTCCCTTGAAACCCCCTCAAAGGATCTTCTCCCTCTCTCAAACTTCACCCTTTATTCTCTCCCTTTTAAGATATCTCTTCAAGTTTTTTCCAAAAGAAACAAAGCTTCAATGGCTACTAAAGACACTTTCAAAGTCATTGTCAAAGCTTCAATAGAAGAGCTCAAAAAAGGCTCTTAAATGCACCAAACTGACATTATCGTCCATGATGATCCCCAGATTGTCCCGTATGATATGCCAAAAAAGAGCACTTCTAAAAAACCCTAAAAAATCAATTTTGGAACCAAATATCATCCAGGAAGATCGCAGGATCATCCCATACGATGTGCCTAAAAAGAGGGTTTCAAAAAACCCTAAAAACTCAATTTCTGTGCCAAAAATTATCCTGGATGACCGCAGGATCGTCCACTACGATATGCAGAATTTGACATGATAGTCCTGGACGATATTAGGATACTCCAGGACGAGCAATACAAAATTATACATATCATCCAAGATAATATTATGGATCATCCAGGAAGATTAGAAGAAAAATAATGGTATTTCATCTTTGACGATTTAGGAAAATCAAGTATATCGGCAAACATCGTTCTGTATGATACACAGATCGTCCAGGATGATCCGATTGAAAATTTTAACCATAATTTATCCCCTAATCACAGGATCAATTTAGGCATGATTTGTATTAATCGTCTAGGATGATCTGATCATCCAGGACGATTAGAACAAAATTTTAAACTTAAATCTTTTCCTAAATTGTCATTGGCGGCTCTTTTCTAATATTATAAAGGATAGTCCTGGACGATCCAAAATCATTTAGTATGATTAGTTCAAAACTTGATCTTCTGGATGTCATATCTCTAGGGTTACATACTAGATGTCACGCCATTTTTTTGCATACATTTTTCCTCTTGAGTCCTTGGTCCCCATTTTTGTTTTCCCTTATGTTAGGGCCTTTTGACGGTGGATTCTTGGATGTGTATCTAAGTATCATGCTCTAATGCTCATAGTATATATCATAAATATTTATTTGCTCTACCATCATAATAGATGATTCTTTTACCTTTATTGGGACCTTTTAGTGATGGTTTTTTTGATATAAGGATCACATGTCACATCCTGATGTTCACAGTATAGAGCTCAATATTATCATTATTATTTTTTGCTGCTACTATAACACTTAGATATTTAACCAAAGATTAAAAGATAAACCAATTCCCAATGGAGTTGCCAGAAATCTATGGGCTCTGAAAATTTGGCCCCGGCCTCCCCCACTTGCTTTTTCTTCTTGGGAGTTTTAATAAAATTAAGTTCAGGGGTAAATTTGGAAGCAATATGAGTTTGTAGATAATATACTACCTCAAGATTTCTCCCTCATTTTGTGAGGACTTTATGATTTGAGTTCTAGTTTCCTATAGGTGCAAGCCCTTATAGTTAATTACCCTCCCGATAATGAGATAGAACTTTTGATTAAGGCTAGTTGTCAATCAGATATGTAGAAATATGTGTTATCAGTATATAATAGCAGTATCAGCTTGAGAACTGGAAGTATGAAGGGTTGGAAGATTTGATATTTAAAATAAAAATTTCATCATCTAACACTTAAAGTGGATGGTGATAGGATGGATGATAAACCCGATTAAGATCTCATGGTTCCATCATCCCAGGCCATTGTGGTCTCTGGTCTACCTTTTCAGAGGAGATAGTCGACCGAACCTTACTGAAATATCCTTATCAATATCAATGGGATGCTTCATCTTAGGGTACATTGTAGACCTGGGGATGATGTTTATCTAAGTGGACAAATTTGAATCCAACTTAGCTAACAGAGGGCTTTGTACCTTTTTGATTATATCTTATTGATTCATATCTCTAGGATTTAATGCCACTAAGGAACATATTGGTTATGGTCATAACCAATATCTCGTGGTGCCATTTAATGACAGAGCCACTTGGTTCAGAGGGCCCTGAGTCATTATCATTTACCCTACGATGGCATTTGGTGACAAAATTATCGATTAGATGACACATACCATATCCTTACTGGTAGAAAATTATTTGAGAATGGATCTTAGCGATATTTTTGACTAGGCCTTAGCTCTATATGACCTGAAGTAAATTTTAATTTGTCCATCCCAGCAAACTATTGTAGAAGGTGGATGGATTTTACTTTAAGCATTGATGAGTATTATACATTTTAAACATTTTCGATTTTTTTTAGATTTTGGATTTTTGAGCTTTTGTGGAGTATTAATTTTTTTATATTCAAGCAGCATTTTGAATTATTTTGAATGGACCCCACCGGTTGGGATTTGTATTCAACATGACCATCATCCGTTTAACTTTAAGGTCACTAGAAGATACTTGAATTTTGTAGATGTTTTGGAGCATTTTGAAATATTTAAAATTAATCCATCCAGTTGAGATTTGTATTCAACATGACCATCATCGGGGTTTAGGAGCATTTCATGAATTTTATTTTATTGATAGAACCTTGTCGACTCAATTAGTTTATTGACTGGGGATCAAGTTTCATAGGCTTTATGCATTTATTGATGAATTTTCTTTATTTAAAGCATTGAATGAATTATATAAACGTAAAAAATAGATATTTTAATCAACATCTTAACTATACATCAATTTGATAACTCCAGCTGTGTAAACTCCTATCTATTTATATAGAAGGATCGGGCTCAAACTACGTTCATTTATGAACCTGCATAGCATCCCTAGATGTTATGTGTGTATCCAAAATACGCTCAGAGTTATTTGAGGGTATTTTATAATTATTTTTTGAACCTTATCAACTCCTATTTATCTTCTTAGGAGGATCGGGTTTAAACTTATTGACCCGTGCAACATTCTTAGATGTCACTTGGGTTCATATAACACACTCGTCGAAGCCTATATAGGTTTTATGATTTTCCCCTACCCTATTTATGTGCCTATGTGCATACTGTTATGGTGCATGTACGGGGATAGTTTAAAATATGTAAATACCTTCTGTCCACTTGCACAGATATTGTGGATCTAGTGGTACGGTGTTATACTATGATCATTTACCCATTGGATACAGATAGACTATCGGGCACAGCTTGTTTCTTTCTACTTGTAGCTTATTGTGTACTAATAAATCTCCTACTATAATAGGTAGATAATTGTATTCAATATAGCTCTCTTGTATTATCACACATATAGCCTATTGTATGCATAATGAGTTTCCCATAGTAACTCATAGGTATTTGCATCTGATATAGTACTGTTATATTTCTAACCTTATAGCTTGCAGGGATTTATGCATTTGCCTTCTATTGGATAGTTATTTTGACTATAGTACGTTGCATATCTGATTTCATAAATAGAATTTTGATGATAGCAAACACTTCTATTTTTTCTATGACTACCTTGCCGATTAACATTTTAGGTCCACAAGATCAAAACTGCAAGTTGAACTAGCTCAAGATTGGGTAGACTAGGTAAAGTCAATTTATAAAATTCTTTTTTCTTTTATGAGTCTATTATAAATAATGTGGTTCCTGATGCTAAGTAATCTTGCACATACACATTTGGGGGAATTTTTTTGTCTGATTTAGAGTTCTCTATTTTTAGGACTTCATCCAGGATGATCCAAATATTATCTTGGATGATCAGTTAAAAAAGAAACCCTAATTAGGTCAACCTTGTTAAGACAACCGTCATTAAGCTCATCACCCTAGATGATATTTATATCATCCGAGATGATATGCTCAAATCACCAAGAATTAGCTGCCAGATCTATTTAGGTATTATTTATTTTTAGACATCATCCTGGACATCATCCTAGACGATGCACATAATTATGTATAAATTAATATGGTAATTAAGGAAAGCAATTAATGCTTGATTGATATGATCACATCATCCTAGATGATCTCAAGATCATCCAAGACGATCAGTTCAAAACACCTTAGTTGCTCCTGGATGATCAACATCGGATAGCTTCTATTCAGGGTAATGCTCTGGACGATTTTTACGGATTTTAACTAATCATCTAGGATGATCATGAGATCGACCTAGATGATCAAGCTATTTTTATATCATCTAGACATCCATTCAGTGCGATTGACTAGATGATATTCACCGATTTGTACTAATCGTACGGGACAATTTTATATCGGTTTGGACGATATAAACAAAATTCATTTGATCGTCCTAAATCGTCCTGGCTGTTGACCTCATTTTTGTATGAGGTCACTAGGGACCAACCTAGACCCCAGATCAATCCTGACCCTACATCAATCTAGACTCCAGACTTTAGGATCTACTCTAGACCCTAAGACTCTTCTATACTCCAGACCCTAGGATCTATCTTGACCCTAGAATTCTTACATATCAATCTAAACTCTAGGATTGTCCTAGATCCAGACCTTAAGATCTATTCTAGTTCCTAGGATCATTCTAGACTCAATAACTTAGGATCTACTCTAGACCCTAGGATTCCTCTAGACCCTAGACCGTTGGATTTTCTTAGATCCTAAGATCTTTCTAGATTATAGACTTTAGGATCTACATAGACACTGAACCAATCTTGGTCCTAGGATCAATCTAGTCCTTTGATCAATTCAAATCTTAAACCAATCTAAACTTCAATCAATTTAAGTTTCAAACCCATTCAAACTTTAATCCAGTCCAGTTAAGAATTAAAACTTCAATCCAGACATAGATCTTATCTTTGATCTAGCTCTAAACCTATCCAATCATTTATGATCACCTAAATGATTATAAATGACTTGGATAATTCAATATTAATCATTCAAACCCAAAATCTAATTCAAATACAAAAATCCAGACCTAAATCCTAAGTTCAAAGGTCCTGTCCTAAAGGTCTTTTCTAGTAAATTTTTCAAACACTTCAAAACCTAATCAAATGACCTCTGATTCAGATTCTATCACTTGAAAAATTATAATACATGTCTCTAGAGGTAACCCTCCAAATTTGAGTCCATTCTGAGGTCTCTAACCTTAGAAATTGAATTGAAATCCAAAGGCTGTAAAAGTTTTAAATATTTACAGCCTATGCCACTAGACTTCCCACCCAGTGGATTTTGATCTTGGAGCTTTCTACAAAGCCTCCAATCACTTCGAGACACTTGATTATGACCCATTAAACAATAAATTGCAATTTTTTGGACTCATTTCAACCCCTAGTTGATCTGAGGTCAGAATGACCAAAACACCCCTGAGGAGTGTGAATAGTCATTTTGGCTCAAATGAGCTCCAAAATTAAATGCAATCACTTCCAACAAGTTTTAAAGATCAAATCAAACTTGTTGGACACAAACCCAGACCCTGGGTCAACCTGGTTGACCAAATAGACCCTTAAAGGCCAAAATAGGTATTTTTGACTCAAGCTACTCCAACCCATTTAGGCTCCCTCCAACTTATCATTCCAGCTCTCAAAACATCGTTCTATACCACATTAGCAGTCCACCCTAGACTTTGACTGGTCAAATAGTCAAACCAAGGGGTAAGAGTAGTCAAATGTGGTCAAAATCCATGTTAAGCTTAATCCGTTCTATCTTAAACCCCTCCAGCAGTATTAAGACTCTCGAGAACCTTCCTGCATTTAATCTAGACCCTTGAATCAAGATCTAATGGGCCTCATTCATTTCCACAAGGACAAAAGGACAAATAGCTTTCCACATCACTTGTACCTTTATCCTCTTGATTCCCTGCCATCCCAACCACCCCAGGGACATGTGGAAGGATCTTGGAGCCCCCTAGTTAATCTCAGCCCTCCATTCAAGCATAGGACGTTTGAATAGGGAAAAAGGTCCATTTCAAGCCTGGTTTTAACCTAGCTCCTCTCTCACCTCTCAAGCACTCTCAAACCCAACCTCTTGTTTCCTGGAGCTCACCAGACCACCTTCAACACTTTCCCACTCAAATCCCGTCGGTCAAAGCCCTTTCTGGCGATCTTCCCGGTAAACCTAGCTCAAATCTATTCAAGGAGCTATAGCATTCGATCTACGCATTTTTAGCTTGAAGGGTCTTCTAGTGGACTACACTTGGACATACTACAACTTCAGAGAGCTCGAGTTCATCCAAATCCATTGATTACATGAGGTATAAATCGAAACCCTAGATTTAGGTGCACTAGATTAAATAGCTTTTTTATGGCGCATTTTAAGTTTTAAAATCACATCCCCAATGATTATGTTCATTATAAAAATCATAATTTAAAATTTCATCAAGATTGACCGATCCGATCAAGTGAAAACTAAAAAAATGAGTTCTAGGGCATTTTCACGGCCTGGTTCTGGCGTACGTTTTTATTGACCGTTGATCACCTGATCAATGTTCCGGATCGAGATATTCTGCCATATGTTCCAACCGTGTATCGGATTTGGTGACTAGTTTTTCATCCGACGGCATCTAGGCCCACGATTCAAAACTGCGGGTTCGAAATCCGGCCGTCCGATCTCTCCCTGTGAGATCAGATAGTGGGATTTGATCTGGGCCATTTATTCCATCACTCGGGGAATCCAATGGCTATTGGCGATTGCTAACTGGATTAAGTGATGCTATGTGGACCCCGCGCCGCCACCATCTGTGCTGGTCGAACCATATCACGCCACCTGGCATCCCGCCGGCAGATTTGTTTAAAATAATTTAAAATTTATCTTAAATCATTTTAAATAAAAAAAAATTATATATATATATATATATATATATA
>NW_021320146.1:626-30883 GCF_001605985.2 Dendrobium catenatum | reverse complement strand
ATTGTATGTGTTTACTTATACGGTAAGTTTGAGGGTTAGTTAAAACATTGATTTGAACCCATTAAACCTAGTGTCATTAAGGACAAAAATTAAGGACTTTGATTAGAAAACTTAGAGAAATTCTAGGAATTAGGAGACACTATTTTTTGATTCAAAACTTTAAACACTTGAACATAGTGACATATACAACCCATAGAAAAATTTTCACTGGCTTTAGAATCCATTAAGCCCCTTAATTAACTTAATTAAAATTAAACCTTAATTAAGCCCTTTAAACTTCTAGAAATTGTAATAAATCATTTTTAAACCTAAAAAATACAAACAACCCTCCAACTTACTAGAATTGAACCCTTAATTAACGAAAATTAAAACCAACTCAATTTGACAGCAAGTATGCACTTAATTTAATTTTAATTGAAATTTAATATTTAATTGATTTAATTAATTATAAATAATTAAAATTCCAAAAAAAATTCCCAAACACTTGGGAATCTCTCCTTATGTCATTTCTGACCTTTGGAGCTGATTTCAAGGAGTTTGAAATTCATTTGGAGCAAAATCAAGAAAACCCCTCTAATTATGTAAATTCAAAAATTAAATAAATACCCAAAACTTCAAAAATTCATAACTAATTCAATAAAAATCCAATTTAGTTAAACTCAATTGCATTAAACTCATAATAAAGTCTAATATTTATTAAAAATATTGAAATTCTAGAAAATCATTAAAATTGAAAAAGTCAACTTTTGGTCAAGTTAAGTCAAAATAAAACCAAAACTTTAAACCTTCATAATAAATTCCAGACAAATCTAATTTCAGCGTACTTTGAATTTAAAATATTAATTTTCTAGAAAATATTTTTAATTTAAAGTCAACTTTTAACCCCTTAATTAAATGATTAAAATAATCCAAAAATTCATAAAACCTGAAAATCACTGTAACTATAGAAATATTTAATCAACCTCAAAATGAGTGATCAACTAACCTTAATTAAAATTATTAACCTTCAAACCTTAATCAAATTAAATCATTTAATTATATCGGGTACCACTGGATAACTCAGGCCTACGAGGCTATTAGCTTAGTCCCAAAGAAGGTGAAATAAACTTCACGGCCTCGATGAGAAACAAAGGTAGTATGCAACAAATAATTAAAATCAATCTTAAAATTATTCTCAAATCATTAAGACTTAAACTTTAATCAATATCTTCCCTTAAGCCTTTGAACCAATCAAAATTTTAAACAACTTTAACAAATTGCCCTCCACAGAACATATCCAAACCACACGACCTACCTCACACACTTTATATGATTTGTTAGGACAACTAACTCTAGTTTTAGGCTAGGCAGGTGTTTACTTTTTCACCGTGTGCCGGGTTTTCGAGCTTTCACTACATGCTGTTTGCTAGCTTAGAATTGATTGATTGTTTATTTATTTACTGCACTCTATTGAGCATTTAAATTTTAAATATACTAACTGCTTAAGATTGAATTATAACTATTTGAGATTATATATAACTGTTGATTATTTGGATAACCCTACAGGATTGAGTCTAGATTTTTTTTAATTTTAATTAATATAAATTTGATTATATTTGAGTTATACTTTAAAGTAATTTGAGAATGGTAAGTTAAAACATCTAATTTGGAATCCAAAGAGGAAGGGACATCCCTTAATGGAGAGTCCCTATCCATTTGGAGCCCCAAATATGGATGACTTTGAAAATATCCAAAGAGAAAAGATAACACCCCTTCCAAAGGGGGAGTTCCTTTCATTTGGATATCTGAACCTGATGATTTAAGAAGCAGCAGAAGGATGAAGAAGTGGATAATGAAAAGACCCATTCTCAAAGTCACTTGAGTCTTAGGATTAGAAATCCGAGTTGTTGTCAGTGGTGGCCGGCCACTTTATTTTTCTACAATTATGGGATGTAATATTAAAGGCACTTGCCTATGGACTTTCAGTTTGAATATTAATTTAATTGATTTGATTAATGTTTGATATTGATTACGATATAGGATTGCCTGCTCTTTGTAATTTTTTGGCGATTCTGGCATATCAATTTTGATTTAGTCTGGAACCCAATCATAGGCTCTTAAGGACTTACTAAAACTTTTCTATTTAAATCAAATTAAAAAAAATTTAGGCTCACATAGAAATTCTAACATTTTAAGAAGTAAGCCCAGGACCGCTATGAGTCCACATACATATTTGTTGCACTCTTCTTTTTCTTTTGCTAGGCACCTTCCTGCCTGTGGGTTTTGGCAGACCACCTGGCCTATAAGGGTGCAGTTCTATCCAAGGGGATCTGTGCATCTTTTAGGAAAAAATATATTTTTAAGCCATTGTTTATATTTCATCATCTTGATTTAAATATTCAATCGACTCGACCAGCATGCATCGCATTATATACAAATTTAAAAATCTATAAATATTTAATTGCATTAGCTTAAGCATCAAACATCCAACATAAGTCAAGGGGCCAATTAGGATCAGCTCTAGATGTCATCCCCGCTCTCCTCAAACTTAATCTAATCAACATCCTTAACCACTCTTTCATAATAAACCGGATACATATTTTTTAAAGCGCTTTGGTGGTTTAGCTGGCTCCACAATCCAGGCTGGGGTAAGTCCAGATTTTCACTGCATTAGCTAGATTCGGGTCAATTTTAAGTGTCTAATTTAGAATTAGGTTCTGAGGCAAGCTCGGGCTATAAGACCTCAACTTCTGGGAATTGAATCCCAAATTTCTCATAAAATTGATCACTCAAATAATAAATCTCTTTCCATCAAATTTAATCCCAACACTTAGGATAGACTGAGGTGTTTCTAAAGTAATTCAGAATCTCAAAACACTTCCTACACTTCTTCCTTTGACTCCAGAAATAAGTGTTCAAATTTGATCTAATCCCGATTAAAAATTCCAACCATTACCTCCTTTGACATCGAACTTTGAAAATCTAAATAAAATTTTTTACCGCTATTTTAATCGAGTGTATTCGTAGGAAATTTTGGTTTCCTACGATGTAATTAACTACAAGGGCTTGCGCTCATAGGAGATTTAGAAACCTAGACCAGATTTTTAAAATCAAAATTTTTAAAACTTTAATCAATTATCTTTGGAAATTCAAACAAAAATGGCGATCATTATTATTGTATTTGAATAATAAGCAATGAATGATATTTTCTTCCTTTGGGGAGACATATCAGTCATTGATATGAATTCGAGTACGAAATTAGTGATCCTATGTTTTCATTATCATAGCTAAATATTTGATTGAACACCATTTTGATCCTTCGGGATTATATGTAGTTCTCTCTCAAAATTTAGCTATGATATTCATGATTAAATTTTTAATTCTAAATCTAAACTCATTAAGGGATTTTATTTTCACCTTTTAAGGTGATATATTATCACTAATGGATGTTTGATTTTAGAATTAAAATTCAAATATCAATTTTGAATTATTTCCAAAGAAAATTGCACTTTTTCAAACAACACTTTTCAATCAAACACTAGGTGATTAAGCTTAAATTGCACTGATCGTCCAGGATGGTATTTATATCATCCTAGACAATAGAGTCGATTCCTTGCAATTAATGAGTTATTCTAAAGCTCTTCTATTTAAGAGCCCTTATTATACCCTTAAGAACATCTTTTACTTTTGTCTTGACCTGAGAGAGCCTAGAGGAGAGGGAGAGAGAGAGAGAGAGGATCTTATGAGGGGGAGTTTGTGAGAGGGTTTCACAAAGGTTGCTCCAAGCTTTGATTCACATCTTCTTCTTCCATCATAGTCCCTTGTCCTTAGAGGGTTGAGAGAGGTTCACTTCAGTAATCAATCAAGATTCTATGCCTTCTTCAGGAGGAAGCAAAAGGAGTTAGGTTCTCTACCTCATCGGTGTTGGTGGAAAGTAGTTTTGTAAAGGATTCTCTACATTGTTGTGGGAGAAAAAGGAGAGTCACTGAGTTTTAGTACAATATTCAGAGGGCGCCTCCAGGGAGTGGACGTAGGTCGTGTTCATCAAACCACTATAAATCTTTGTGTTCTTTACTACTATTTCTTCGACATTTAATTTCCATACTTTGATTACCGTTGTGGTGAATTTTAATTTGAGTTTTGTGTTTTAATTTTTTGAAAGATTTTTAAAATACCAAATAACCCCCCCCCCTCTTGGTTAGCCTCGGGCTAGTTCACAAGGGCTTAACATCCCTAACGAAATTTTATAGTATAGCTATTATATATTTACTATGATAGCTCGAAGGTGCTGTACATTATGCTGTGGATGTGCTATCTTCACTTATAGTGGATCCTCCTTGCATATTGATTGATGAATGGCTCGATTTGTCATTAAATTCTTTATGCTTGTTTTTCAATTAACGATTGAATTTATTTGTAAGGAAATGTAGCACTTATAGGCAATAGGTTGTATGTGTGATGGTTCTTCTACAACAGCTTGTAGGATTTCATATTTGTTATAGTCCTATAGTATTTACTCATATATGACATGTCAAGTGCATAATAAGTCCTGTACAGCATCTTGTAGGTGCCTTCCTCTGCTACATATCACCGAGTATTTTCCTGTAGATAACAAGTTGAATGTATAAAGGATCTCCTTCAATGACTCGTAGGCATTCATAATTGCTGTAGTTATTTGACATTTTGTTCATAGATAATATATTGGGCATATAATGGGTCTTCTACAGCAACTTGTAGGAGCCTATGTTTATCATAGTCTTTCTATTTTTTATCCCATATATAACATATTTTAGTGCATGGTGAGTCTCCTACAACAGCTTGTGGATGGTTATAATCGCTACAATTTGATCATCTTTGTTTGTGGAAAATTACTGCATTTGGTCGACACCATATTATTATGATTGTAGGAGTTTTGTAACACTCATTGATTATCACTAGTCGAAACACATTGGCTTGTTGTGTTTATTTGCAAGTTAACACTAATCATCTGGCAAATCACATTCATCACCACTTTGTTCCCTGTCTGCAGATTGACAAATTGTTGCATTCATCACTATTGCGTATATGATGAATTACATATCATTGCTTATAAATATTTTTGCTAGAGACAAGTGTTGTTTGAAAATTGACCTCACATGGAGATTGATGTATTTGTTTCATTTTGTCCTCTTTTACTTGCAATGGATTGGCATATTTGCATACTATTGAATGGTGGTTGGTCATAGGAGGGTTGTAAGATCCTCAACCCACTACTGATTAACACTTGCGAGTATGTCATTATGCATATAACAAATATTTCATTATTGTTATTGGGTATTTTCATTCGTTGCATGCTCCTTATAGTCATTGCAATCATTTCAAATTACCAACTGTATGAATTTCACTTTTATTTATGAGTTAATTATGCTTGTAGGAGTTTGGCATTTTGTTCATAGATGATGTTTTTTATATGTAATGGGTCTTCTGCAAGGATTTGTAGACACTTGCATTTATTACATATCATCTGGTATTTGCTTATAGATAGCATTTAGTGTAAATGAATGATCTCCTTCAGTGATATGTAGGAGCTTGCATTTGTCATGTCGTTCGCTTCTACATGCAAAGGGATTGATATATTTACTGGCCATTGAATGGTGATGGATTTTATGGGTTTTGTAGCACCCTTAACATATTGATCATCACCCACTTGTATATTGTCATGCATACAACACACCTCTCATCGTCTCTAGCACACATTAGCATTTACCATATGTTGCATCGTACATGTCTATAGGAGGCTCTATTTCTTGGAGACAATATGATATATTCATCTGTGTACTGATGTAGGGTATTATATGAGTTATATTCATTGTTAACTTGTATGAGCATATCGACTATTATTATTTATAAGGATTATTGTATTTGTTGTATATCAAATTATTTTGCTCACATGGGATTGATATACTTGCTTGCCACTAAATCATTATAGGATATATTAATATCTAAGCACTTGTTGCATGATTCGGTATATTCCAACAAGGAACATCGCCAACTGTAGGCAGGTTCACTGTGCTCATCTGCTCATATGTTGATCCCAACCGCCAGTAGTCGTATGTATGAGAAGTCTTATTTTTGTTGCATGTACTTGTAGGATAACAACTGTTACTATTGTCTATATGCAAGTCAGTACATTTGCCTATAAGACAATTGGTATTGATGGAGAAGAAGTCATCTTTTCCACTTGATATTTTCTTGCATGATTAATATTATTATTGTGCCAAGTTACAAGTTTTATCTTTAGACATTAAATTATATTCTATGTTATTCATTCATTATTCAAGCTCTGGTTTTAAGTTCCCCTTTATTTATTCGATGTCGAATTAAAACTCCTTGGAGTCAAACTTGATTAAAGTCCCCTATTCACTAGAGTTTGAATCCAAATTCTTCAAGTTAGGTTCAAGTCCCCTGCTATTCGAGTTTGATTCAAGTCCCCTGCAGTCCAAAAATGATTCAAGTTTTGGTGATCATTCAAGTTAAGTACTCCTTGGACAAATTTGTTTTAATTCTTTTGTTCATTTATTTGAATTAGAATTTAGTTTGTTTTATTGTCCAAATCAATGCCTAGATAATGTCTAAGTCTTGTGCATCTTCATGAGAAATTTTGGCAACCTTCCAGCGTCTCCCCTATTTAGGGGAAATTATAGGAAACTAGGCCTTCCCACCACAATAAGAAAAACATATATGGTAGGTGTCCTCGACACCGCGGACGTAAAATATTCAATCCCACCACGTCAAAGAAAGGCGTGTGTAGGTCTTCACGACCTATTTAAAAAAAGTACAGTTTGCTCTCCCCGTAGGTACAGAGCCATGTATGGGTACATAAGATTGTCCCTTCCACACTACAAAGAGCATGTATAGGGCATACTCGCCTCGCCGAAGGTGTCGCACCGGGTCCCTTCACACCACACTAGTTAAAAGTGTGTATGGGCAGTTTTTAGGCTCGACATGAATGAGGAATGTGGGGTTTTAAGTTTAGGTAGTCATATGTGCGCCATGACAACAGTGTGAAGGTGACAAAAATGCAAAAATACACAAAATCTTTTTTTTATTCCCTTTTTCATTTTTTCTCTTTGGATTTTTTTTAATCTCTTTTTTTTTTCCTCACAAATGCACATAACAACAACAACAACAACAACAACAACAAGCCTTTGTCCCACTACGAAAGATCATTTCTAATATTTAACCAACATGAATGCTTTTTCGCCATTGTGTCTGGTTAAATGTCTAATTCTCATTTAAATCTAATAAAGAAAGATCATTTCTAATATTTTTTAATCAACTATTTTTAGTTCTACCTCTACCTTTCTTAACATAAGTCAACTTTAATACCTTAACATAAGTTCATCTATGCTCTAGAACGACTAGAGAAGTTGTAGGTAGGGTTGAGGAAACGTTGGGTTAGGGGTCCTAGTAGGGGCAAGAGTCGGACAAGGGAAGTGGAAGAACATGGTTCTATTATGGCTATTTGGTTCCAACGTCGAAAGTGCAGTGGGATCAAAAAATACCTGTTGCATAAGGTTAGAAGATGCAGCTACAGGTCTTCCGTTCGGGTAGGGAGAGTCATCAAAGTCGAGCTCAGGACGTACTTAGAGAGAGAGAGAACTTGAGTAACTATGATATAAACTATAAACAATATTAAATTTAATCAAAATAGTAGTTGACACTAATTAGTTATTGATTGGATAAAAATGGGCCTTTGCTCTGTTTTAAAGTGGTTTTGGGCTGCTTAAAGAGTAATGGGCCCTACGAATGAATGTGATAATGAGATTTTAATTGAAGAAAAATAAAATTGTTATAGATTACTTTGGTGGGCTAATGGGCTTGAGAGGTGGAATGGACTTTAGGATTTCTTGGATTTTAAGTGGACATGCGGTAGGTTGTAGTTTATAACTCGATTTGGGTGAAAAATTGAAACTATTAATATAGTAATGAGATGTACAAGTGTCTAAAAGCATAAAAGAAGTTGGATCGTCTTGGTGCTGAAAAGCCCTAGCAATGCATCCAATGAAATAATGTAGCCAATTTATGTACAGTAGAAAGACAGCAATCATAAAAACTATAAAACCTCTGCATTTGCACAGGAATGAATAAGACGGTTACAATAATAGAAATAATAAAGTGAGACCAAATAAAAGACATCTTTTTTTCGATATATTATTATGTACGGAGAACCGTCCAGTTTAAGTTTTGGTACCGAGCAGTTCCGAGCCGTGGTACCACTCAGTATGAAGCTCGTTATCAGATGTGACGCATTTTTATTGGGATCTGAACTCCGCGCAGAATAATTGCTTCCTTTTTCATGTGGACAGAGACAGCAAGATTTTTTTGATCTTTTCTTTTTTAATAAGGACAAGTTAGTGGAAGTATGGAAAGTGAAGGATTCTCACAGCAAGTTTCACGTGAAAGGGAGCTGAAGAATTACATATCTATTTCAAGGGAATTTATCTCAGCTACTGGTGAAGGAAGCTCTCGGGTAAGGTGAAATGGGGATATCAGCTCTTGCTACTCTACTAGGTTGTCTCACGTGCGAGCAAAGAGGCATAAAGGGGTCTCAAGTGGGCTTGCTTCTCAGGGATGGTCGGTCTAGAGCTTCTCAGCGGTTAAATAAAACCTGAGATTGACTAGAGCTTCAGGTGTATGGGGGTTGAAGATGAGAGGGACGAACAGTAAGCTTGTGTGAGGTCAAAAATCCCAGTTGGAATTAGCAAGCTCTTGTGATTGAATGGCTATGGGCGGGTCGTTTAAAGGCCGAAAGAATCAGAAAAGTGGTTTAAAAAAAAATGCTAAAATGGTCATGACTTGTTGAGGACGAGTGTGAGGTTGGTTTTTCTTTAAATTATCAGTGTAGAAGAATGCAAAACTTTTCTTTCGCTACGCTTTAATGTCGAGAGTAGAGTATTTGACCGGGGAAGGTTGCAAGAGGGTTTACATGAAAAGACGGGGATCAGCGAGGTAATCAGCGGATTTTGAGGATTTTCTAAAAGATTAGGTTTCATTTGAGACAGGTTTTTTTATTGCATCTTAATGCAATTTTTTAGTATAAAAAATTAATTTTTTTATTAAAAAACTGCTTTAAGAAGCAATAAAAAAGTTGTTCAAAACGAAGAAAAGAAAAAAGATGTTCACATGAAATGGGTTCTTAATCCTTTTTCACTTATGATTTCCTTGTTCAACTGCTTTGATCGAGTAAAATCAATTAATTATCACTATTAAAATGACAGAAAAAGATTTAATTGACAAAAATTAAATCAATTCGTGTGATTTTCTGGAAATTCGTGCATATTGCCTCATTTTATGTGTCAATTTTACCTTATAATTATTTTGGCCAAATTGATAGTGGATTTTGAGTATTTTTTATGTTCTGAACGGAACAATTCAATCTGTTTTGTGATTGGATATTGTTTGGGCAATGTTAAGTGCTAATTTTGTCAATTTGCGCATTCTTGTTTCGAGACCCACATCGATTTATGGCGGTGATTTTAATTGAACTAATTGTTAGTCAATTTTTAGTATTTGAAATGTTCCAAACTCAACGCCGAAGTCCGTTGTGCGATCAAATGTCATTTGGGCAATGTCGCACGCCATTTTCCTTATTTTGTACATCATTTCTTCAAGAAGCTTTTTGATTTTGGCGTGTAATTTTATTTGGGCAAATTGATTGTACATTTTTGGCATTGTCGACATTCCAATCTATTAACCTTTGTATAAACAACGCAAAAGGGGAAGAAGCCTTGAAACCATCATACATACCTTACGCTCCTTGGATCCATGAAATCCTCTGCGTTATCTGCCCAAAATCATGCCGAACCACTGTACATTCGTCGTCGTTACGCGATTTTGATCAAATCTCGCACTTGATCGCTTATCTCCAACGTCTATAAAAGCCAACCGATCGGGCTCTCCCATGGCACGTCCTGGTTCGCTACTTCTCTATCCCAATACCTCTCTTCTCTAGGAAATCCCACGATCTCCTGCTCAACTCCAGCCGAACCCCCTTTGTTCCCACAAGCCGCAACCACCTCCAACCTTCTCCGATCAAACCAAGCCCTGCTCGTGCCAATCCAGAGAGAGAGAGAGAGAGAGAGAGAGAGAGAGAGAGAGAGAGAGAGAGAGAGAGAAAGAGAGAGAGAGAGAGAGAGAGAGAGAGAGAGAGAGAGAGAGAGAACGGGTTAATTATTTTTATTAATAATTAACTATAATTACTTAAAATTAATTATATTTAATTATTTTAATGTAAATTAATTAGTATTAATTATAATTAATTATTTTTAAATCATAATTTATTATTATCAAGCATAGTTAATTATAATAAGAAAAGATAAAAAAAAAAAAGAAATGACCCACCCTCCTCTTGCCTCGATCCATGTGACAACAACCCCGTGAAGGTATGTGTTCTCTAAAACTTAGATTCTCGCATTCAGAGTTCGCGGCGAACTAGAAAATCGCCTATATATGCCTTTATTGTGCATGGTGGGATAGGACCCCGGTGTGACGCCTATGACGAGGCGGGTAATCACCTTAAACTCGATAGCCCGTTATCGGAGTTTGTGGCGCACCAAAAAATTGCTCATACATGTCTTTATTGTGCGTGGAGGGATGGGACCCCGGTGTGATGCATACAACGACGCGGGTTATCACCTAAGGCCCTACTTTAATGTTTGTGGTGCACCAGAAAACCTCCTATACATGCCTTTATTGCACATGGTGGGATGGGACCCTGGTGAGGCGCCTATGGCGAGGCGGGGTCACTCATAAGTAGCGCCGAGCGGAGGGAAAGCAAATTATCTTTTTGAATAGGTTTTGTCAAAGACCCCCATACACGCATTTATTGCACGTGATGGGTGTGAAGTTCATGGCCACGGTGTCCTCATCCGAGGACACCTACCATAAACGTCTTTATTGTGCATGGTGGGAAGTCCAAATTTTTTTTAGTTTTCTCCTAAACATGGGAGACGCCAGGAGGCTGCCGAAATTTTGTGCGAACACGAGATCGTACCTGGACTTGATTGAACTCAAAAAGATATTAATGAACTAAGTGCAAACTTGAACAAAAGACTTAATTCAAACTCAAATCAAACTTGGACAAATGTTGAACAACTTGAACTTGCAAGGACTATAATGGACTCGAATAAAAGGGAGAGGCTCATCTTAAGCCTAAACTATACTTGGACTCGAACTTGTGAACCTTTGAGCAGAATTTGAACATGACTAAATCATATGCAAGGGAACTCAAATTCAAATGAACTAAATTCAAGAGAACTACAAGATTAACTTTCTTACAAGCATCAACAAATAATTATAAGCAATGACCTACGGTGAATATAATCCCTATATCTCACTCATAAGTGCAAGTGGTATGATCTTGATGAGTAAAGACAGTTACAATGGGGATATTCATAAAAGATTTTCATATGAATGTAGAGAAGTCTCTATTATCAAAAACAGTTCAACATACAAGCAAAGGTACAAACCAGGGTAACACATCGGCAAAGTATAAAAGCTCCTACAAGTTAACATATAAGACTCTGCATTCACACAATGATCCTATCTACAAGTAGTGTCGGTGAATACATTACTTGTGTGACGGATTTTCTACATGAATGAGATAGAAGATTGTAGCGGATGTGAACTCTTACTAGCACTGATGGAAGATGTGTCATATGCATAATAATATACATACACGAGTGTGATGAGTAATTATCAGATAAATGCACTGAACCTCAACAAGCCATAGCAATTAATATGCAACATGAAATGTTCACAAGCAGAACAGATCATCGACAATAATTCAACATAGGTCAAATACACTAGTTCTCTACATACAGAAGCAGACGTATAACAAACACAAATGCCTATGAAAATTTGTAGAAGACCCGCTGTGCACAAAACATGTCATCTACAAGAAGGATACAAGGAGTTTGTCATAAGTGTTAAGATACTAATATAGCCTATAATATGGCATTGACAAGTAGATGCATCTGTCTCTTATAAGTGGAGAGAATTTGATTTACAACAAATGCAAGTTCCTACGGTCCATTACAAGAGGCCCGTTGTACATTTGACATATTGTTTGCAAGAAAATGTGAAAGATCTGTAATACATACAATCTCTCTACAAATATAGATATATGTATAACATGCTACTTATGGGTAGATGCAAAAAGACTCCAGTAAATACAGTATCCTAAAGTCAACTTCAGTCTGTGAAAGAATACATCTACCTGCCAACTTGTGGCAGTGGCGGATCTACTATATAAATCAAAGACCACAATAAAATGCATAAATAATACAACAAATGCAAGTTCCTATGAGCTTCTGTAAGAGACCCACTATAAACATTAAGTGACATATACGAGCAAATACATAATGCTTTCAAAGAATACAAGCTCTACGATCCGAAGCAGAAGATTAGTTAGTGCACTACAATCTACCTGCATAAAGTAACAAGTAGTACACGACAGTCTACCTGTATACATCGGGTAGATATCCAGTACAACGCCACGTCATCGGATCTGCAACATGCATATAAGTAGGCATAAGGCATGTACTAACTTTCAAGTAGAGTGTTGCATTCAAATGACGGTAGCCTGCTCGATTGATCAAAACTAAATATTTTAAAATACCCCACACATGCACTGTAATTTATATGCACATAGCTATACTAAAGGGGTAAATGTAATCAAAGATCCGCATGGGCCCCGACGAGCATGTTATGGGTATGCACGTGTCGTCCAGGGATGCTACACGGGTTAATAAATTTAAACCCGATCCTCCTAAGTATGTAGATAAGAGTTGACAAGGTTCAACAAACAACTCTTAAATATCCCAAACACCCACATAGGTCTCGTCGAGCATGTTATGGGAACACATGTGACGTCTAGAGATGATGTGCGGGTCAATAAGTGAATTCAAGTTCGAATCTGATCCTTTTATACAGATCAATAGGAGTCGACAGGGTTCGAACTATTAAATAAATATATGGTTGTGGCGACCGTCATATTTATTTAATATATTCATATTAGGCCTTTAAAGCCTATAATCACGAGAATTCACTAACTACATAAATCCTATGAAACCCGATTCGATATCGGAAAGTTGATAGGGTCAATAAGGTTCAAGCTTTAAATATAAATGATCCCTCATACATCGATGTTGGCCGCATTGAACAAAGATCTCAACCAGAGGATTTAATTTCAGGCATTCTTAAATACCACCTCAAATATCCACAAAGTCCAAATCCAAAATCCTAAAATCAACATAATAGTATTTAAAACTGAAATCCAACCACTTAAAACAAAATTCATCCACCCTCAATAATAGTTTGCCGAAGTGGACAAATTAAAATTTATTTCAGCTCATAAAGAGCCAATTGCCTAGTCAAAAATATCTCTAAGATCCATTCTCAAAATAATCTCCTATCAGTAAAGATGTGGTATGTGTCCTCTAACCGGCAGTTTTTTCATCAAAAGGCAGCAAGATAAATGGTTATGACCCGGGGCCCTCTGAAACGAGTGGTTTTGTCGCCAAATTATACCATAAAATACCGGTTATGTCTAGAGCCAAAATTTTCCTTATTGTCATTAAATCCTTGAGATATGAATCAATAGGATATAATCGATAGGGAACAAAGTCCTTTGTTAGTTAAGGTGGATTCAAATTTGTCCCCTTAGATAAATATTCACCCTAGGTCTATAAGGTACCCTTGGACGAAGCAACCCATGGTTGCCGATAAGGATCCTTCTGTCAGGTTGGGTCGACTACCTCCTCTAACTAAGTAAACCACGGACCACGATGGCCCGGGATGATGGAACCATGGGATCTTGATTGGGTCTATCATCCATTCCCCCACCATCCACTTTAAGTACTAGATGGTAAAATTTCTATTTTAAAAATAAAACCTTCAATTTTCCAACATCTAAACCTATACTGCTACTATATGCCAGATGCACGTATTTTTATATATCTGATTGATGACTAGCCTTAATCAAAAGTTCTCTCTCATGACCAAGAGGGGTAATTATCTATAGGGGCTTATGCTTATAGGAAACCAGAACTCAGATCATAAAGCCCTCACAAAATGAGGGCAAAATCTCTGGATAGTATCTTATCTACAAACCCATATGCCTTCCAAAATTTACCCCGAAACTAATTCCGTTAAAACCCTCTCACAGAAATAAAAAGTAATAGCGGGTGGATGCCGGGGAAAATTTTTTGGAGCCCACAGATTTCTAGCGACTCTGCTGGGGATTGGTTTCTCTTTTCATCTTTGGCTAGTTATCTAAATGTTATAGTAGCATAAAAAAATAATGATAATACTGAACTCTATACGGTGAACATTAGGATGTGACATTTAGTCTTTATGTCTAAAAATCCATCAATGAAAAGTCCCAATATAGGTAAAAGAAACCATCTGATAGAGAGAAAATAAACAATCTATTATGATGGTAAAAGAAAGATAAAATCAGGATATATATAGTGAGCATCAGGGTATGACACTTGGAAGTATATCCAAGAATCCTATGTCAAAAGGTCCCGACATAAGGAAAAACAAATATAGAGACTCACATCTCTAGAAAAAATATATATGCTAAAGAATAGTGTGACATCTAGTGTGTACTCCTAGAGATCCACTATTAAAGAAATTCATCAAAAGTGGGTCCCAAAGATGACCCCTACAAATAATATTCTTGATGGTTGACACCTTGGATAATCCTTCAAGAAATCCCATTATTTTTCAATTATGTCCTCTCAGATTGAAGAAGATCGCCCAACCTGAATCAGTGCCATTCATTCTTTAAGGAGAGTGGAAGAAATAAAAAAACATCTTTGTGAATTCAGGGACCGCTTTGCTTGGACAAGCTCCATGAAGAATGAGATTGGAGATAGAAGAATAGATGATTGCTGAAACTAAGAAGCTCATGGAAGCAGGCTTTTTTGCAAAGAAAAATATGCAGACTGGATTTTCAATATTATCCCTAAAAAGAAAAAGAATGGGCAGATTCGTATCTGCATTGACTTCAGGGACCTCAATAAGGCATGCCCAAAAGTTGATTTTTTGCTCCCTGTATTCGAACTTCTGGTGGACAATACGTCCAACTACGACATATTCTTCTTCATGGATGGATCGTCATTATACAATCAAATAAAGATGGCGCCTAAGGATGAAAAACACACATTATTCATAACGCCCATCGATATATTTTGCTACACGGTTATGCTCTTTTGCCTGAAAAATGCTGGTGCTACCTTCCAACGGGTAATGACTCACATATTTGATGATTTTATATATCAGAAGGTCGAGTGCTATGTAGATGACCTTATTGTTAAACTGGGGCGGATCCAGCCTTTTTTCTTAGGGAGGCAAACTCAATATATAAAACAGTAAATACCCCCATTTTCATTAACAAAATTCTAAGTAATACATTATACTTCATCATAGTTTATGAAATAAAAAGAAAATTACAAACTTTGTATTCTACTTTGCATTTTCTGATAATATTGCATGATGACTTTATTTAGAATAGAATCAAATACTTCTTTTTCAATATATGGCACTAGACAGTCATTGAGCCAAGTATCACCCATTTTCCTACACAGCCGATGCTTAATAATCTTCATTGCAGAAAATGCTTTCTCCACCATACCAGTAGCAACTAGTAAAGTCAGTGCAAAAATAATAAGTCTATAAATCAGGGGATAAATAATTTTGTTTCCTTTATGATCTATTTTGCAAGAGCCGCTATACTAGTCAAAGATATGAACTCATCACTAGTACGCATATCAATAATATAAGCAGATAGCTGATGATCACGAGACATAAGATCAACCATAGAAAAATTTGTCGGATATAACTCTGTAAGACGAATTAATTTTCCCTTATCATAAGCAGAGAACAAATTACTTGGACTTAGACATGTCACGCAAAGAAGTAACTCGGTTCTAGATTCAGAGAAATGACTATTAAGTTCCAGATGTTGCATATCAACAACAATGTAGAATAAATCAACTCGATAATGATGAAAGTTTATTATTTCAGCACCTTTTTGTACTGATCATCCAGGAGACTTAAATATAGAATCCATATTTGGAACTTCAATTTCAAAAATTTTACAAAAATGTGACACTTTCTCAAGTAAAGGTTTCCATCCATTTTCCCTCAACATCTAGAATCGTTGTTTGGACACTTATACCAATTCCATTGCATTGATAATATCTTGATCATATCTTTGTAAGGCTTCTGATAATTCATTTGTAATTCCTAAAAAATCAATCATTAAATGTAGTGCCAAGATAAAGTCAAAAGATTCAATAGCATGAATTAAAACACCTGCTTCAACTGAAGGTTGATCATATATCCCATCATCCTTGACGATTTCAAGTACTTCGATCATAGAAGCATACATTTTTCTTAGACTGATTAATCTTTGAAAATGTGAACTCCAACGGGTGTCACCAGCACGAAGCAAATTAGTTTATTGGTTCAAACCTCGACCACTAATTAACTCTCCACTAGTTAAATGAAACTATTTTATCATGCTAAATAACTTTTAAGGTATCATTTCTCTTACATGAAGCTCCAACTATATTGATAATTGTTGAAGTGATCTCAAATAAATGATTTACTTGCCAATGATCTTTTACAATAGACACCAAACATAATTAAAGTTGATGAGCAAAACAATGAATATAGAATGCCTAAGGATTATCTTTAAGAGTTAGTGCTTTCAAACCATTAAACTCACCCCGCATATTAGATGTTCCATCATAACCTTATCCATGTATTCTATGTATACTTAATGATTGTTTTGCAAGAACCGTTTCAACTGATGTCTTGAGTGCTAATACATTTGTTGAAGATACATGACTGATACCAATAAACTGCTCAATTACCTGGCCCAATTTGTCTACGTATCTCATTGTAATAGCTAATTGTTCTTTCGTAAAAATATCGCTAGACTCATCAACTAGAATGGTGAAGTAAGAATCATCGATATCTTTCATGATTATAACCAGGGTCTCAGTAGTCATAGAACTACAAATCTCTTTTTGTATTTTTGGTGTAATCAACTTTAACTTAGCACTTGTATTTTTAAATGTCACTTTTTTAATATCTTCATTATAATCTGCTAGAAAATGAAATAGTTCTATGTAATTTCCTTGATTATTCGATCTGGATGACTCATCATGCCCACAAAATGATAGCCCTTGGCGAATGAGAAATCGTACATAATCAACAGCTGCAGTTAACATGATGCGATATTCTTTTTTATTCTTGTCTTTTTTGCTCGACCAAAAACCGGGTATACTCTTTTCTTAAAGATTCATTAAAGCATCACATTTTTGTCTTGCCTTGTTGTGTGCACTGTTGTGTTCTCCAACATGACCCAATAACTTTTCTTTTCTCTTCCAGTTCTTAAATCCCTCACCACAAAATGCGTTGCCACCGCCTTGGCTAGTATTAACTTGCTCTTGAGGCTTAAACAAGTAGAAATAAAGAAAAAATATAGCATTTTTTTGTACATTATATTCTATCCAATTAGGATATTCTTCAAACCATTTTTGAGTTAAATCTATGAGCAATATTTCCTATCATTATTTAAGGAAAATGATGGTTTTTTGGTTAATGCAGCCCCTCAATAAATATGCTCTACAAACTTTATCACGGTCATTCACATCATAACTCCAGATTGATGGTCGAAGACTAGCGTCGGGAGGAAGATTGTTAATATCAATCTCTACACATTTTTTTTGTTTCAAGAATCATTCCATTTGACTAAAGCCTAAAAGAAAATTCAAAGAATAAATTAACATGCATGATACTTCTGAAATGATGTTTTCATCAATTCAGATCAGCACAACTTCAACATTATTTTATGAATTATATATCAATTAATGTTCTAATCTCAGCACTTAGCTAAATTTCATATAGAAATAAATACTACAAAAGGATTTATCTCAAATCTTCTATTTTTGTTGACATCGTATTCGATTAATAGGCATAAAAATTACTAAAAATACTAAACATCAAATGTATAATCAAAGCAGGAAGATGGCACTGATAATTAGTTTACAGAAGTACAGAACCAAGTTATTATTTTATAACTTTCAACACCAAAAATCACAAAAATATGCTAAAACATATAATAGAATCTACAACTTAGCCATTTAAAAAAGCCAACACAATGAGCACAATCAAATATCTAGAAAATTGATATCATGATTCACTGATTCTCCTCCAAAATAGAGGAAAAAATAAAGCCTTTACTCAATTAACACCAATTGTGTACAACTATCCAACTATACAAAAAATAATGTTAAAAAATTTAAAAACTATGCATCACTATAATAATACAGATAAGCAAAAAATTCAAAAACAAATCCTTTCACAACTACAAGAACTATCATAATTTTTTCAGTTGGCAGAAAATAAAAAAAGAGAAACAAAATTAATATGTAGATAAGGAAAACAAGAAAAGCATCAAGCAAGAAATAAAGCAAGAAGTAACTCAATTTCTTGGTTTTTACCTTCAATAATGCCAGAAGGGGCCTGCAAATTGGGCAAACAATAAATAATAAGATTTGCGATGGGAAACAGTGAGATTCACCAAGACAAAAGTTACAGTGCAAAGGCTGTGGGCTATGGTAGTGAACTAGCGAAGCATTAAAGGCAATACTTGTGATTTGCGAATGATTCTCGAACCTACGACTGCGAACGAGAGGAGATCTGCAGCGAATGCGAACAGTTGAATTCTCGAAGACCTCCTGCCATCATGCGAACAAGATGAAATGTGCGAGATGGGAAAAGCGTTGCAGGATTGTATATTTTAGGGCAAATAGTTATTTTGAGGAGGAGCAAAAACCGAAAAAGCCCCCCCTCATGTGACCGGGGATCCGCCCCTGTTGTTAAAAGCCTTGACCAAAAAGATCACTAAAAGATCTCAGAAATATATTTGAGATGATCAGAACATATGATCTAAAGATGAACCCCCTCAAATGTGCTTTTGGGGTCTCCTCCAAAAAATTCTTGTGATATGATATTTGTCATCGAGGTATAGAGATTTACCCCAATAAAATTAAGGCAATCACAAAGATGCCACCACCAAGGATCCTTTGACAGCTTTGCTCACTACAAGGGAAACTATCTTTCATTCAGAGATTCATATCAAATCTATCGGGTATGTACCATCCATTTTAAAAATTAATGAAGAAAGATGTTCATTTCAAATGGGATGAAGAGTGTCAGGAAGCATTTAACAATATCAAAAGATACTTGTTAAATTTGCATATTCTCACAACGCCAATACCGGGGAAGCCTCTTATACTGTATACAACAGCATTGCAAGAGCCCCTTAGAGCATTATTGGCCCAGAATAATGAAGAAGGTAAAGAAAATACACTTTATTACATCAGTCGAAGGTTGATTGGAGCAGAAAGCCATTATTCTCCTATTGAAAAGCATTTTTTGTCATTGATTTTTGTAGTTCAAAATCTTCGCCACTATATGCTTTCTCATATAATTACCTTGATATCAAAGATTGATCTGCTGAAGTTCTTGATGACAAAACCAGTGTTGACAGGTCATCTAACTAGGTGGGTAGTATTATTACTACAGTTTGATATCACATACATGCCGTAAAAGGTGGTCAAAAGGCAAGCCTTGGAAGATTTTTCCATCGCACATCCTATCCCGGCAGACTCTTCACTCAACGATGATTTGCCTAATGAACAAATTATGCAGGTCGAGGAGGATGAAAAGCTATCTTTATGGGAGATATATTTTGACATGGCATCATCATTTAAACCTGCCTGACCTCCAAATATTACAAGAGCATGAGCCAACATTGGTCTTGTTCTTATTCCAACTGAAGGAGGCATAATGAGGTTTTCATTCAATTTGACTGAACCTCTGACCAACAATGAAGCCGAGTTTGAAGCTCTAATTATTGGATTAGAGATTACAATTGATGGAAAAATTCAAAATCTTGAAATCTTTGGCAACTCTCAACTAGTGATAAATTAGGTCTTGGGCATTTACAAGATTTGTAAGGTTGAGTTGGCTCATTACCATCGGCAGACCCTTAAGCTACTGAAGCAGGTGTCAAATGTTAAAGTAGTCCAGATTCCTCGATGATAAAATGCCAAAGCAGATTTCTTGGCCAAATTGGCTAAGGAAATGGCAAACACCAATGAGAAGAAGCCTATATTCATCGGAGTTTACAACTAACGGATTATAGAGCCTGCTATGTTACAATTCCCGAAGGCAGAAGGAATTCCATATTCGAGTCAGCAGAATGAAGCCCCAGTTTACCCTCAACCTCTCCATCAGATCTTTATGGAAAATTATTCGGAAAGATATCACATGGCCAAGAGACGTAAAGCTAGTCAAGCTTCAAAATCATGGTTGCATTGCCTCGATGTTGAGAAAGGAGATGATTGAAGGCAACCCTTCATTGACTACTTTAAAGAAAGTAAACACCCAAAGGATAAATCTCTAGTTGTATAAATCAGAAATAGAGCATTATGATACGCATTTGTCAATGACACATTATATCATCAAACTTTTGATCAAATGTGGCTAAGGTGCCTAGGGACCAAGAAAGCTGATAAAGTTGTAGCAGAAGTCCATGAAAGACTCTATGGTGTACATCAGTCAGGTCCCAAAATGACCGCAAAAATTAAAAGAATGGGTTATTATTGGCCGATAATGGTAAGTGATTATATTAACCATCCTAAGAGGTGCCATGAATGTCAAATCCACGGTGATGTTATACATCAGCTTCCAAATCCTCTACACCCAACTATAGCGTTCTGGCCATTTGAATGCTGGGGCACTGATATAATTGGGCTGATAGACCCACCGTCATCAGTGGGATACCACTTTATTCTAGCAGCAACATACTACTTTTCTAAATAGGTAGAAGCAGCTCCATTCAGAGAGGTCACATCCAAGCATGTGATTAATTACTTTACCCATAATATTATATACATATTTGGTGTGCCACGCTGCATAATATAGGATAATGGTACGGCATTCAAAAGTACAAAAGTCTACAAATTTATTGATCGGCATAAAATTAGTTGGCGATACTCGTCTATATACAATCCAAGAGCGAATGGTTTGGTAGAGGCCTTCAACAAGACGTTGGTAAAGCTATTGAAAAAGATCCTCACCAAGAACAAAAGAGAATGGTATAAAAAAATGGCAGAAGCATTATGGGCAAATCGTACAACCTATAAAATGCCAACCAAAGCCACTCCTAATTCATTATTATTTGGAGTTAAAGAAATATTGCCACTAGAAATTGAATTACCATCACTCCGGGTAGCAATCCAGAATGACCTCACTCAAGAACAAAATGCTCATTTAAGAATGGAAGAGCTTGATGCACTCGATGAGATCAGATTGCAAGCTCAATAAAACTTAGAAATCTACCGGGTAAGAATGGTAAAATCTTTTGATCAGATGGTGCGCCCTCAAACATTTTAAGAAGGGGAATTGGTCTTGTTGTTGAAAAAACCAATCATCCCACACAAAAAAATTGGTGGCAAATTCATTTCTAATTAGGAAGGCCCCTTCGTCATTGAGAAGGTGTACCAAGGAGGAGCGTATCAGTTGATTAATCTGAACGGTCAGAGGCTCATGTCACCTATTAATGATTGACATTTAAAGAAGTATCATGCATGAAAATTTCATATCTAATGTATATTATAATGATAAAAATATTTCATGCAAATTTATCAATGCTTGCTTATATTTTAAAAATATCTTATATAGCAAGAATACATTTCAAAATCCCTCATCAAACTAGGGGCATTTTAGTTATTTATTCGGGTCAACATCTCCAAATAAATATTTAAAATCTCAAATATACAAAGCCTATCTAAAATGTTCTTGCGAGATAGGGGAATTTTAAATATTCATTTGGGTCGACATCGTGCTGCATGTCAAGATCCCCAAATGATTATTTAAAATCTCAAATTTATTCTACTTTGAAATTCTCCTACGACACAGGGGGCATTTTAACTATTTATTAGGTTCGATATTGTGCTGCATACTGAGATCCCTAAATAAATATTTAAAATTATCAACACAAATATTTTCTTATATTAAAGAATACAACGATTTCTTTTTCAAGGTATATGCAGGTGATATTCAAAAAGTTTGAGACACCTTCTCCAATGTACCAAGATTCAAAAGTAAAGAAAGAGGTTTTTTTAACTACACACTCTAATAAATTGAGCCAAAAAAGCTTGAAGTCTTTTGACAGCCCGAAGCTTAAGGTTCGAATGGGTGTAAAAGGTCGGATCCAACACACCCAAATATGACCAGATCAATGGCAGCTTTGTCTACTCAATACACCATAAGAATGGCCGTAATAGCGGAACCCCCACTTCATCAACCTGTTAGTAGGGACTGTAGGAAGAATTAAGCCTAATTTGACTCGACGAATTCAAGTGATCGTAGTCTACTAAATTCTCATAATTAACCGGAGAATCAAAGTTTCAATGGGAAGGAGGAATCTTGAGCAACTACCAAATGTACGTAGGCTCCAAATCTTCAACCACAAAGGAGAACTCTAAATCTACCAATTTTAGTAAAGTCAGCATTGGGAAGCACATTTCCCATATCTCAAGTTTGGAGCCTGAAAGAGTATAAAAGGCCGAATCCAACGCACCCAAATATGACCAAATCACTAGTAGTTCCATCTACTCAATAAGCAATAAGAAAGGCCATAGTAGAGGAGCCCCCATCTCAACAACCAGAGGATGAAGAACTATCAAATCTAAGTTCTCTAGATCTGATGAACTCAAGTGACTCAAATTAAAGTCTTCTCAAGTGGTTAAGGATAAAGGTACAGCCTACATTCCGTACTATCAACTAAATCCAAAACCTAAAAATCCTTCAATAAATCCGTAAAGCATAAAGTTAGGATCGAATGAATTTTTCTTCAATAAGTCCATCAAAGCACAAAGCAAAAGACCGAAGAAACTATCTTAAAGTTCACAAAAAGCTTAATGCTGAACTAAAATGATTATGTCATCAACAAGTCTGTTATGCACAAAGCTCTAGACCGATGAATTTTTTCCATTAACCTAATATAAACCTAAGGGTTTATGTCGCTAGCTTCTACTCCTTCATCAAGTATACAAAAGCAAAAATCATAGGGCCGAAGGTATAAATTTTCTGACAAGTCAGTAAAAATAAATCTGATAATTCTCCATCAATGTCCGCAGCACAAAGCACAGGGTCGAAAGAATTAGAATCTCATGACTTAGTCTAAAGCTACGAAAAGAAGCAGCCTTAATGATATCTATAAATGTCCCTAAAGACTAGGGGCATTTTAAATATTTATTTGGGTCGATATTGTGCCGCATGCCAAGATACCTAAATAAATATTTAAAATTTTACCAATATACAACCAGATGATAGAAGAATATTGAGCATATAAAGGAAAGGATATAAACTAAAGTGATCGTGGTGATTAAAGAGAACAAATGGTGGAGATGCTATCCACTAGCGTCAATCTATAGAGTGATGCTATAGAGATAAAAGTTCAAAGTACTCTATCACAATCCCATGGATCTCTACTTCACCAAGAGTAAATATATTAGCTATATTAAAGATTACAAGTGCATCAAAAGATCTACAAAGACACATAGTTGGACTCTTGGAGATCTACAATGTGAAAATCTTAGTGTGACATTCAAACAAGTTTTTAGAGATCCACTAAATGAAAGCCCTAGTATGACATCTAGACTAAATATCTAGAGATCCACAAGGTCAATCAGCATGCAACAAATTTGATTTGCTCTAGGCACGTATCACATTTATTGGGGGACATTTGTTAACCTCTGTATAAATAACTTATAAAGAGAAAAAGCCATGAAACCAGTATACATACCTTGCGCTCGTTGGATCCACGAAATCCTCCATGTTATCTACCCAAAATCACGTCGAACCACTACACATTTGGCACTATTCTGCAATTTTTTCTCAAATCTAACTCTCGATCGCCTCTCTCCAACGTCTATAAAAGTCAACCAATAGGGCTCGCCCACGACACGTCCTATTTCGCTACTTCTCTATCCCGATACTTCTCTTCTCTAGTAAATCCCATGACCTCCTGCTCAACTCTAGTCGAACCCCCTTTGCTCCCACAAGCTGCAACCACCTCCAACCTTCTCCGACCAAACCGAGCCCTGCTCGTGCTGATCTAGAGAGAGAGAGAGAGAGGGGGGGAGGGAGAGAGTGTCGAGCTCCTACTTGGCTGAACTCCCTATACCGACTGCCACCTCCCCTTGCCCTTGCCTCCTTCGATAACTTACCTTTCCATATTTAATTAAATTTAATTATTTTATTGTAAATTAATTATTATTATATATAATTAATTATTTTTAAATCAGATTTTATTATTATCAAGCATACTTAATTATAATAAGAAAAGATAAAAAAATGAAATGACCCTCCTCTTGCTTGGATCCATGTGCCAACAACCCCGTGAAGGTATGTGTTCTCTAAAACTTAGATTCTTGCCTTCAGAGTTCGCGGCGGACTGAAAAATCACTTATACACGCCTTTATTGTGCGTGATGAGATTGGACCCTGGTGCGATGCCTACGACGAGGAGGGTAATCAACTTATACTCGAGAGCCCATTCTCGGAGTTTGTGGCACACCGAAGAACCACCCATACATGCCTTTATTGTGCGTGGTGGGATGGGACCCCGGTGCGACACCTACGATGTGGCGGGTAATCACCTAAGGCACTACTTCAATATTTGTGGTGCATCAAAAAACCTCCTATACATGCCTTTATTGTGCGTGGAGGGATGGAACGACGGTGTGGCACCTACAGCGAGGCGGGGTCACTCATAAGTACCTCCGAGTGGGGGGGAAAGCAAATTATCTTTTTAAACATGTACTATCAAAGACCCCATACACGCCTTTATTATGAGTGGTGGGTGTGAAGTTCACTTCCATGGTGTCCTCATCCAAGGAGACATACCATACACGCCTTTATTGGTCATGGTGGGAAGGCCTAGTTACTCGTAGTTTTCCCCTAAATAGGGGAGACACCGCGAGGCTACGAAAATTTTGGGTGAATACGATATTGTACCTAGACTTAATTGAACTCGAAAAGATATTAATGAATTAAGTACAAATTTGAAAAAAAGGCTTAATTCAAACTCAAATCAAACTTGGACAAATGATGAAGAACTTAAACTTGCAAGGACTATAAGGGACTTGAATGAAAGGATGAGGCTCATCTTAAGCCTGAACTGTACTTGGACTCAAACTTGTAAACCTTTGAGTTGAATTTGAACTTGACTAAATCATATGCAAGGGAACTCAAGTTCAAATGAACTAAATGCTAGAGAACTACAAAATTAACTTTCTTACAAGCATCAACAGATAATTATAAGCAATTAGCTATGGTGAATATCTCTATTACTCACTCATAAGAGCAAGTGATATGAACTTGATGAGCTAAGATAGTTATAATAGGGATATTCATAAAAGATTCACATATAAATATAGCTAAGTCTCCATTATCAACAACAATTCAATATAAAAGCAAAGGTACAAATAGGGATAACACATTGGCAAAGTATACAAGCTCCTAAAAGTTAACATATAAGACTGTTCAATCATATAATGATCTTATCTTCAAGTAGTGTTGGTGAATACATCACTTGTGTGATGGATTTTCTACATGAATGAGATAGAAGATCATATCGGATGTGAACTCTTATTAGCAATGATGGAAGATCTGTCATATGCATAGTAATATACATACGTGGGTGTGATGAGTAATTATCAGATAATTGCACTAAACCTCTACAAACCATAGCAATTTATATGCAACATGAGATGCTCACAAGAAGAACACATCATCGATAATAATTTAACATAGGTCAAATACACTAGTTCTCTACATGCAGAAACAGACGTATAACAAATGCAAATGCCTATGGAAATTTGTAGAAGACCCGTTGTACACACAACATGTCATCTACAAGAATAATTTAAGGAGTCTGCCATAAGTGTTAAGATATTAATATAGCTATAATCAGGCAGTGACAAGTAGATGCATCTGTCTCTTATAAGTGGAGAGAATTTGATATACAACAAATGCAAGTGCCTATGGTCCATTGTAGGAGGCCCGTTGTACATTCGACATATGGTTTACAAGAAAATTTGAAAGATCTGCAATACATACAATATCTCTATGAATACAGATGTATTTATAACACACCACTTATGTGTAGATGCAGAAAGACTTTAGTAAATACAGTATCCTATAGTCAATTTTAGTCTATGAAGGAATACATCTACCTACCTACTTGTGGCATTGCCGGATGTACTATATAAACCAAAGACCACAACAAAATTCATAAAGAATAAAATAAATGCAAGTTACTATGAGCTTCTATAAGAGACCCTCTATAAACTTTAAGTGATATCTACGAGAAAATACATAAGACTTTCAACAAATACAAGTTCCTACAATCTGAAGTAGGAGATTAGTTAGTGCATAAAAATCTACCTGCATAAAGCAACAAGTAGTGTACGATAGTCTGCCTGTATACAGCGGGCGGATAACCAGTATAATGCCACATCACCAGATTCGAACATGCATACAAGTAGATAGAAGTCGTGTACGAACTTTCAAGTAGAGCGTTCTATTTAAATGACGGTTGCCCACTCGATTGATCAAAACTAAATATTTTAAAATACCCCAGCACATGCACCGTAATTTATATGCACATAGGTACTTTAAAGGGGTAAATATAATCCAAGACCCTTATGGGCCCTGGCGAGCATGTTATGGGTATGCACGTATCGTCGAGGGATAATGCACAGGTTAATAAATTTGAATCTGATTCTCCTAATCATGTATATTGGAGTTGATAAGGTTCAACAAATAACTCTAAAAGTCCCCCAAACACCCGCATGGGCCCCGGCGAGCATGTTGTGGTAACACATGTAACGTCTGGGGATGTTGTGCGGGTCAATAAGTGAATTCAAGTTCGAATCCGATCCTTGTATATGGATCAATAGGCGTTGATAGGGTTTGAACCATTAAATAAATATACAGTTGTGGGGACCATCATATTTATTTAATAGATTCATATTAGGCCTTCAAGGCATATAATCAGGAGAATTCACTAACAAAGGTATAAAACCTACAAAACTCAATCCCCTATCAATAAGTTGATGGTGTCAACAAGGTACAAGTTTTGAATAGAAATGACCCTCACACCCCGATGATGGCCGTATTAAATAAAGATCTCAACTTGAGGGGTTAATTTCAGGCATTCTCAAATGCCACCTCAAATATGCACAAAGTCCAAATCCAAAATCCCAAAATCAACAAAATAGTATTTAAAACTCAAATCCAACCACTTAAAAAAAATTCATCCACCCTTCGAAATAGTTTACCGAGCTAGACAAATTAAAATTTACTTCAGCTCACAAAGAGTCAAATGCCTAGTCAAAAATATCACTAGGATTCATTATCAAAATAATCTTCTACCAGTAAGCACGTGGTACGTGTCCTCTAACTTGCAGTTTTGCAGTCAAATGGCACCGCAGGATAAAAGGTTATGACCCGAGTGGTTTTGCTGCCAAATGGTATCACAAAATATCAGTTATGTCTAGAGCAAACATATTCCTTATTGACATCAAATCCTTGAGATATGAATCAATAGGATATAATCGATAGGGCACGAAGCCCTTTGTTAGCTAAGGTGGATTCAAATTTGCCCCTTAGACAAATATTCACCCTAGGTCTACAAGGTACTCTTAGATGAAGCAACCCATGACTGCCAACAAGGATCCTTCTATCAGGTTGGGTCGACTTCCTTCTCTGACTAAGTAGACCATAATGGCCTAGGATGATGGAACCATAGGATCTTGATCGGGTCTATCATTTATTCCCCCACCATCGGCTTTAAGTGCTAAATGGTGAAATTTATATTTTAAATATAAAACCTTCAATTTTCCAACATCCAAACCTATGCTGCTACTATATGCTAGACGCGTATTTCTACATATCTGATTGACGAATAGCCTTAATCAAAAGTTAACACTCATGACTGGGAGGGATAATTAACTATAGGGGCTTGCGCCTATAGGAAACCAGAACTCAGATCATATAGTCCTTGCAAAATAAGGGAAAAATCTCTAGGTAGTGTCCTATCTACAAACCCATCTGCCATCCAAAATTTACCCCATAATTAATTCTGTTAAAACCCCCTCATAGAAAGAAAAAGTAACAGCGGGCGGAGGCTGGGCCAAATTTTTGGAGCCCACACAATCACAACAATGCAATCTATTTCTCGATTGTACGTCATTTGGGAACTGTTGCACATAGATTTCCTTGATTTGAGTGTCATCACATTGGGATTTATTCCATTTTGAAGGATGATCCAAATTGAATAAATAAAATGGGATTGTTGAGTGTTGATAATGATACATAAATAATAAAGAAACTTGTTCTACAATCAGACATCATTTGGGTAGCATCACGTGCTAGTTTCCTTGATTTGAGCATTGCTGCATTAAGATTTGTATCGATTCATCGGACAATCCCATCTGAATAATTAAAATACAATTTTTGGGTGTCTATGATGTTCCTGATGCAACAAAAAAATTTGTTAAGTGATTGGATGTCATTTGGGCGATGCTGTACGTCAATTTTGATTGTAGGTCATCCCTTTGGATCGATCACATCCAATTTAATTGCAGTGGTCTCCACTTAGGAAAATTTGACATCTTTGTTGCAATGGCAATTCTGTTTGGCAATCAAAGGTTATTTTCCCTTTCATGTGATGTGTCGTGTCGACACGCTTGTTGCTTAATTCATCGGTTTTATCCTTTTATGCAAGATTTAATGTATAGCGATCAACAAACATCAACATTGACTTGGCTTAAATTGGATTATGATAGCCTAAGATGGATTGCCCAGCTCGTTCATTCTACTCAAGGGCAGGAGTGATGGCTAGTAATGATCAGCCATAGAAAATCTACAGCCATCAGTTCACAAACAATTATTATTGGTCATAGCTATTGTAGAAATCCTTAATGGCCATAGCTAATGCCCCACTGTAATCTTTATTAGCTCTATCCCAACAATTTAGCGTTAGCATATAAATAACCTCATCATCAAGCGACATAATTTGCCTCTACATCGCTTTAACTGTTATGTTCTTCTAAAAAATAGTTGGTTTGAAAAATAGTTTTTTATGGATTGGAAAAACCTTCATGATTAATTATTTATACTCATCTAATATATATATATATATATATATAAGAAAGAAAATCCTTTTCATAATTTTCACTATTGTTGACCCCTACATGTAAAAACATGCGAAAAGAGGCAAAAATAATGATTTAAGCAATGCGTGCATTGACAAAACGTGTCACTCAAGGGGTCAAATGACCTCCAAATGTCAAATGGATGGTCTCATTGCGATCAGGACACTAAATTCTACCAGGTTAAGGCTCCTCAAAATCTAATTAGATGAGATCAATTAAATGGGGTGATTGATACCCAAAATTAAAGCGCAAGACTGATCAAACGATGTCGAATCTACAAACAAAATTTAAGGCGCATTATAAAAAAAAAGAGAAAAAAATAATAAAGCAAAAAAATATAGAGGTTTTTGTGCATCTCACCGTCATCGCCAATGTTGTCGAAGGTATAACCCCCTTTAACCTTAAACTTGAGAGCCCATTTTCGGAGTTTACGGTGCACCAGAAAATTGCCCCTATACGCCTTTATTGTGTGTGGTGGGGTGGGACCCCGATGCGGAGCCTACAACAAGACGGGTAATGACCTTAAACTCCATTTGGAGTTCGTGGCACACTGAAAAATCACCCATACACGCCTTTATTATGCGTGTTGGTATGGGACACTGATGCGGCACCTATGATAAGGTGGGTTTATTTATAAGTACCCTTGAGCGGTGGGAAAGCCAACTGTCTTTTAAATAGGTGCACTCGAAGAGCCCATACATGCCTTTGTTGCGCGTAGTGGAAAGAAAGAACACAATTGCAGTGTCTAAGGGCACCTACGATACACACCTTTGTTGTGTGTGGTGGGAAAGCTAGTCTCCCAAAATTTTCCCTAAATGGGGGAAACGCCGGGAGGCTGCCGAAATTTTGTCTAAGAAAGACAAGGACTTGGAATAAATATTTAACATTATTTGGACATCAGGGAACATAAGAACATGGA
>NW_021320146.1:0-526 GCF_001605985.2 Dendrobium catenatum | reverse complement strand
GAAGTTCATGATCGTCCCTTTGGGAACTTATATAAGCTTTGGTCCCTCGTGGTATATTTATTTGACAAGTGAAAGTATCCCTTATATGAAATTGATACAATTCTTGATGAGTAGTTCAAGCTTATTTATCTATAAATTCTTTTTATTGGTATTTCCAAATTGACTTTATACGTGTTCAATATTCTCTTGACTACAAACCGTTAAAGTTTATTGTTTATGCAAGGATCTTATGATGAGATCATTGTATCAAGTTGTAAAGATGTTGAAGATAATATTTGATTCTCTTATATATATGGAAATACATGTTGGAGGTGTGCGATCATGAGTTGAATAACCATTTGCATGATCTTTTTATTGCCATGATATGAATTCATTAATGATGGTCTATGAAATTGATGGCTGCATTTTCACTTTTCCTTAACCTGTAGCATTGATTGTTTCCCATTTTTGGATAAAAAAAAGAAAATGTAGGCAAGGAATAGGAATTTTATTCTTTAGCAAATGATTTCATGCAATGAGCTAAAAT
>NW_021320145.1:24320-27517 GCF_001605985.2 Dendrobium catenatum | reverse complement strand
TTTTATGTGACCAAACCATCTAAGGCGACTCTTTCTAATCTTATCTTCTACTAGAGCTACTCCGATGTATGCAACTTGAAGCAAAAACACAAACCATGAACAAAAAAAATCAAGACTCACTTTTTAGAAATTTAAGACACCACTTAGAGAACAAAAAAGGCTAAATAAACAACTAAAATTCAGAATATAGAAGAATCGATCATTCAACAAATCAAATCAAAAGAAAGTTAGCAAAAAAAACAAACTAAAAAAACAAACAAAAGCTATCCTCATAACATCCTACAAGAGGACTCCTCACATGCACTGATTGTAGGAATATATATTTCAGATAATGTTTAGATATGCAAACCAAGAGTCCACCACTGCAAAGGGGTCCAACGTCCTACCAAACTCCTCCAGCAAATGCCACCAAAACAGCCAACAAATCCACCAAAACAGCCAACAAACTTTACCAACAAAACTAGAAGAAAGATACAGGTGGAGTGGAACTTGCGTAGAGAAGAAAGAGGTTAGAAGCCCAGACGAAGGGTGGAAAGGAACTCGCAAGTATTCCCTAGAGGAGAAAGAAGATGGAATAAAGCTCGCAAGCTTTTCCTAGAAGAACCCGCAGGCTATAGCAAGTTTTCTCTCAATATTCACCCCCCATTTCTTATCAAAGCATATCATATATATAGGCAATAGAGGGAAACTAAACAGCCCAAGATTTACTTCAATTCTACCCATAAATGGAGAGTTGAAAAGCCATCTGATTTTTGTATAGAAATTCCAAACGGCACAGCAGATCACAAGGGAAAGCCACGGCTCCAGCACAGGAAACTAGGAGACAAATATTGGGTCCAGCAAAAGCTCATTTCACGGGAGAAAGGGGGGAAGTCACGGAAGTAAAGGGGGCAGAGAACCGAGGGGTCAACAACAACCAAACCTGCAGCAGTAAACCGTGGGAGAGAAAACCAGCAGAAAAATAGCAGCAGCCCAAGAGACCAAAAGGGAGAGCAAAGGGCAAGTTCCACCCACCAAAATATGCTCACTTCACATTTAATTTCAGAACTAAACATCAGCTCATAATGAGCTATACCCCCACTTGATAATAATGAGCTGGCACCACTAGAATTTCAACAACTAAAGCTCAAACCGAAAACAGCCAAGGCCCACCCGAAACCAGCCAACTTCCCCAAAGGACATGATGGACCCCAAAACCAGCAAACCCAAGGTAAGCATAATCCAAACCAATTCCTACCATGATCATAGGATTTATCACCATCATTGAATAGCTTAAAAATAAAACAAAAATAGAAAATATAACTAATATTGTTCAAAACAAAAATAATGCAAAAATCTAAATGCATCATGCTCTAACCTTTTCATGTATATGCTCATTTCGTATATATTATTAGATTTAGTTAGCATTACTAGATTTAGTTATTTCTTTTATATTATAATCATCTATTAATCTATCACAAATTAAGGATAAAATGATTATTTATCAGATTGAGTATATTCCTCTGCAGATTAATTTAAGTAGGCTTAGAAAATTCATACTTAGAACTCCTAATTGATGCTCTTCGCTTTTAACATAGGAAAAATGATTAGGTGCGGTGTTCAGATGTGCTACATCACTTAATGCATAGTACGTTGGATGACGTGGAGCATCCGTATTGGCCTCCGGACGCCGCTCATAATAATCTCTCCTATCATAGGCTTTTGACAAACTTTCTCTTAATGACTTGATAAGTAATTTATTTTCCTCTTTTGAACCTTGCATAATCATTTTTTATAATCTTTCTAAGTCTTTTACTTCATATTCTTCTCTTCTCGATAATGCTAGAAAAATCTAAAACTCTTCATGCTTTCAGCTCATCATGTGATGTAGGATTTAAATGGCTAAGTGATGCTAGAAAAGAATCTTGCACAATTTAATTTAGAGAGCTTTATTAACTAAAATATTTGTAGTTATTAAATGATGAAATAAAACAAGAAAGAGATGAGACTAGCTTAGGCCTAGTCAAACAACTAGAAGTAAAATTATAGAATAATCAATTACTCAAGCAAAGCGTACATGAAATGATCTGCCACTGCAAGGAGGAAAGTTGGTTGTTGATGGCTTCGACGAGAGTGAAAATGATCATCTCTTTGAATTCTTCTATCATTTGGTCAATCTCTAAGTTGAGGTTGAAGAACAGTGAATTGAGGATGTCAACCTGGCCTTGGTCATCGTAAACAAATTTGTGATCTTGTTCAGGATCCGCCATACATTCCGGGGTAGCAACTTGTGGCTAGGAAACCTTTGGACAACGAACAAAGACTTCTCCAATCAACTGGACAGCAAGGAGTGCGGGAATTTCTGGACATCACTTGAGTTATTGCTGGTCAGCAAGCAGGAGAGGGTTTGGGCGGCAATTTTGCTAGTCAGGGTGTTATGACAACAATCCCTTGATCCAAAAATCTGGACAGCAGTTGGGAGCTGGTTTAGGAGGCTTGGGTTTGATGTTGTCGGCCATGGGGAGGTGAAAAATATCTCCTAATGATTTGAGGAATTAATTGGAGAAGTTGGTGGAGGAGTCAAAAGAGAATAGGGAAGGGCATTGGAGGGCCTTCGACTATAGGAGAGGGAGGAAGTATAGGGATTAATGTAAATTAAATTCCTAATGTAGGGAGAGATTAAGGGAATGAAAATATTGTGGAATGTTTTAGTTGGAGAGAGGAGGGGTTGGCCTATGCAAGGGTCTGATTGGGGATTTGATTGGAGGAATTAATGAGATAGGAGAGAGGGTATGGGGGCCTTCCAAGAGAGAGGAGAGAGAGGAGAGAGAGGAGGGAGAGAAGTTGTCCACATTCAATGAATGTGTCCAAGTACATTGAATGTTGAAATTTGAATTAATTTCAATTTATTTTAGATTTTGAATTGATTGGAAAGGTTCCTAAAACAGGACTTGCTAATTTAGGAAAGGTTTTTGAAGTTCAAATTCCTTTGAATTCAAATTTGAATCTTTCTAAATTAATAGAAATCTAATTTAGGAAAGTAATGAATGTGCGAAGCAAGGGGAGGGTCGGCCGGCTGGACTTGGGGGAGGGTGGTGTTGGTTCAGCCGGGAATGGGAAGTAGGGGTTTGGCCAGCTGTTAGGGAGGGGATTTATTAGGGAGGCTGACGGCTTGTAGGAGGAAGGGGAGGGGAGGAAGGAAAGAGAAGGTAACCATG
>NW_021320145.1:0-18959 GCF_001605985.2 Dendrobium catenatum | reverse complement strand
TTTATAACGTCCTGGACGATCTGTCCAAAAGCAGAAACCCTAGTTAGGGCATCCTCATTAAAGCATCCGTCATTATGCAAAACACATCATCCTGAATGATTTTGTATCAGCCAGGATGATAGGCTCAATAAAGAATGAATCAGCCGCCATGATCAGATTAGGTATTCATTATTTTAGGAAATCAGCCAGGACGATAACACATCGTCTAGTACAATTTAACTCAATTATGCCTAAATTGATCTGGTATCTTTGGAAAGCATTAATGGCTGATTGATACGATCACATAGTCCGAGACAATCATAGGATCATCCAGGACGATTGCCTGAACGATTTACATCGGTCAGAATCTATTCAGGGCGATGTAACCAATTTTTTTTCTGATTTTGAGATCTTCTATTTAAGCTATGACATGATACTTTGTAAGTGTCATTGGCAGCCATTGTAGCTTCGTTCTTTTGGTGGAAACTTGAAGAGAGAGCTTGAAGGGAGTGAGGAAATGGTGGAATTTGAGTGAGGGAGAAGATCCTGTGAGGGGGGACTCAAGGGAGTGTGGAGGGGGTTCAACACGGTTTCTCTGGCAAGCTCGCACCTGAATACCATCGGATTCAAGGCTTGTCTCGAGGGAATTTTACTAAATAAGAAGATCTCTTTGGTGTCAAAGGACCCGGCGACTCTGCCGCACCGGGGAAGCTGGAAGTGATTTTGTAAGGGCTTCTTCGCCTAGCTATGGGGGCTAAAGGAGAGACACTTAGTTTAGTGCAATACTTGGAGGGTGCCTCTAAGGAGTGGACGTAGGTCAAGGTTTGACCGAACCACTATAAATCCGATGTGTTCTTTTCTTATTATTGCTTCCGCATTATTTTCTTCGGCACTTTGATTTCTGTGGTGATTTGGTTTGAGTTTTATCTTTGATTTAAAAGTTATCCAATTCACCCCTCTCTTTGTTAGCATTGGCCCAGTTCATAAGGGCTTATCATCCCTAACGAACTTTCAAGTGGTATTAGAGCACTTTCTAGTGTCATCTAAGCACTTTCAGTATCATCTCCATACATGGAAGGAGGTATAGACGGAGTGTAAGGGATAGGGTGGTTCCTACCTCGATCTAGGGTATCAAATGGTTCTGTTGTATGTCTACAGAGTTCAACTATGTAAGCTTGATTTTCCTTGAGTTGTTGATTAATGGTGTTCATCTGACCTACTAAAATATCTAGAGTCCTCTGTAATTGCTCTGGGTCCATCCTAATGTCTAACGTAAATCAGAACTATGCAAAAGTGAAGAAAATTTAATATGATAACAAACAAGTAAATGCAATATACGCATGACGCAATTTAGATGCTAAACATATAAGAAAAGTTTTCCTAATAGGCATCTAAATGCAACCACGCTCTGATACCAGATGATGTAGGATTTAAATGCCTAAGCAATGCTAGAAACAAATCTTGCACAATTTAATTTATAGAGCTTTATTAACTAAAATACTTGTTGTGATTAAATAATAGAATAAAATAAGAAAGAGATGAGACTAGCTTAGGTCAAATCACAAAACTAGAAGTTAAAATCATAGAATAGTCAAATACTCATTCGAAGCATACACAAAAGGTTTTCAATGATAAACCCCTAAGTTAACAATAAGACAAGACACTATGAAAATAAATAACTCACTCAACTCTACAAAAAAAAAAAAAACTAGGTTTGGAGGATGGACCTAACAAAACCTACATGAATCCATTAAGACCACGATTCAAGAAATTTGAAAGGTATACAATTCTTAGGAAGAGTTAACCTTTGTCAAGGTTTGGAGATGATCTGCCACAACATGGAGGAAAGTTGGTTGTCTATGGCTTCAATGCGAGTGAAAAGGATCCTCTTTATGTATTCTTCTACCATTTGGTCAATCACTAGGTTGAGGTTGAAGAACGGTGAATTGAGGATGTCGATGCGGCCTTGATCATCGTAAATGAATATGTGATCTTGATCAGGATCTGCCATACATTCTGGGGTAGCAACTTGAGGCTATGAAACCTTTAGACAGCGAATGAAAACTTCTCCAATCAATTGAACAGGAAGGAGTGCATGAATTTTTGGACATCACTTGAGTGATTACTAAACAGCAAGTAGGAGTGGGTTTGGGCTATAATTTTGCTGGTCCAGGTGCTCTGGATAGAAATCCCTTAATACAAAAATCTAGACAACAGTTAGGAGTGGGGTTAGGATGCTCGAGTTTAATGTGGTCAACTATGGGGAGGAGAAAAAATATCTCCTAATGGTTTGGGGAATTAATTGGGAAAGGTAGTGGAGAAGGAGTCAAAAGAGAAAAGGGGAGGGCATTAGAAGGTTGATGACTATAGGAGAGGGAGGAAGTTGGGAGATTAATATTAATTAAATTCCTAATGTAGGGAGAGATTAAGGGGATGAAAATATTGTGGAATATTTTAATTGGAGATAGAGGGAGGGGCCGGCCTAGACAAGGGTTTGATTGGGGATTTGATTGGAAGAATTAATGAGATAGGAGAGAGGGAAAGGGGACCGACCAAGAGAGAAGAGGGGGAGAAGTTTTCCACATTCAATGAATGTGTCCAAGTACATTGAATGCTAAAATTGAAATTAATTTCAATTTATTTCAGATTTTAAATTAATTGGAAAAGTTCCTAAATTATGCCTTGTTAATTTTTGAAATGTTTTTGAATTTAAAATTCCTTTGAATTCAAATTTGAATACTTTCCAAGTTAATAGAAATTTATTTTATGAAATTAATGAATGTGGGGAGCAAGGGGAGGGTCGGTCTGCCGGACTTGGGGGAGGGTGGTGTTGATTTGGGCAAGAAGGGAAAAGAGGGGTTTGGCCGATAGTTAGGGAGGGTATCTAGTATGGAGGCTGATGACTTGAAGGAGGAAGGGGAGGAGAGGAAGGAAGGAGAAGGTAACCATGAACCAGGATGCTTCCTGCAGCTGGTGGGTGATCTGATTCCCTCATCTAGCGATTCCCTCAGAAGAGGAGGCTATAAATAGTCCCCAAATACAAAGACAAAATAAAAGACAATAGTACCCCTTGGGGTCACAAACATCTACTCCCTTAAGTGAGGTTAAAATCAGAAAAGAAACCATAATAAATCAAATACAATACATAACTTAAAAAGTGGAGTAATCATGACCGTCAAACGTTGTCGCCGTCTTTGGTAGACTCTCCAAGGCTGAATGTCCTCATCATCATGGGATCTACTATAGTTCTATTTTTTAACTAGGAAATTGCCTATGTAAGCCTAACAAAGTAAAATATAATATAATATAAATAATTAATATATTTAAATTAGTATAAAATAAATATAAATAGTTATTTTTATTTAATTTGAATTAAAATGAACAAAATTTAAAGGTTGATGATAGGGGTGATCGATGGGTGTTGAGGTGATGGGGATCGAATAATAATGGAGACAACCAACTTCAAAGGGGTTTCGTCAAAAATTTACTTTGTATTCCTTTTTTAGTAAGTCAACCATCTAAATTTTTTAGTTTTTTTTTTATTTGAATACTTTGCGCTGTTCATTCCAATATAAAATATTTTGAATAACTAAAAATAAAATAAAATATTTTGAAGAGTACTATATTTAAGTACATTTCATTGCATCATATTTTCCGGCAGATAATCCACCAAAAACCTATAGAATAAACAAAAAAAATAGTCTTCCCTCTTTTAAATTATTTTCAATAATACAACCTGCATACAAAAATTCTAATACTATATTCATTCAAACATAAACCTCTAATAAAAAATATAACCAAATATTGAACATAAACATAAACATATATTTTAGTTAGTATAAAATGAAATTTAAAGCATTCGTTTAAAACTACACAAATCCCAAAAATAAATTAGTACAGATGTCAAAAAAACTACACAACATCTAATCTAAATTCGTCTCCTCTTCTGTTGAAGTTGCCTTCTTTCCACTAAACTGCTCCCTCATTTTTCAAATTTCATCCAACAATTGAGGTTGGTGCAAATTGCTACATCTACATTTGTTGCTGTATTTGCATCTATATCTATATCTTCTAGTCAGCTTGTAATTTCCTGACCTACTCAATCTCGACTGTAAAGGCAGCTACCTGTTGGCTATATAAAAACTCCTAGAAATTTACTAAGAAGCTGGTGCCACCAGATATCTGCCCCTCGTATGCATATGCTTGCAAGCCTAAATGATAAATCCTACCCTGTTGCATTCCATCTACTGCTTGCAACCAAGTATGATAGTCAAAATATTCTATTAATCCACTAGAAGAACCCTCATGTACTGTAGTCTGGCTCTCTCAAAGACATGTATATTCTTCCTATGAATGTTAAAAAAAAAATTATGCGATTTAGACATTACATTAAAAATATTAAACTTATATACTTATATATAATTTCCTTGCTCTCTCATCAACCCATTGTTAGTCCTCCTTCTTCCAGTGGGCATGACTATACAACTCAACAGGGACCGACTCTCTACCCAGTATTTCTTTATGTAATAGACTTACATTAGTAATAATATTAAAGTAAATTATTAAATTTTTTTAAAATTTCTTTTCAAATATTGCCTATGCTTAGTATGTGGAATTGAACCTCTTATATGAAGAGAATTACCCTTGCCCCCAACATTAAAAGTTCTATTCTGTCTATTTTGGTCCATCCTCTTATTGCACTCTAGGTTAACCCAAGCACAGGTCAACTCAGTCCATACTCTCTCACAAAACCAGAGTGGTCGCTCGCCTGACTTTTAAATGTCTGTAAATATGTATTGCATGTGAGTCGACTCGCTCTTGTCAAGATTATTTCTAATTTTATCATTGTGGTGTAGCAGCCAACAAAAATCTTTGTACATATATATATAGCTTAAATAAAAAAGATATAATATAGGATATATTTGTATAATAACCAACCTCAAACTCTCTAAATCACATATCCTGCACTTCTTTTAGAACTTTTTTCCAAGAAATATAAGGAGGTTCATACCAGCTCTATGTTATGTCTCATATTTTATGTGTTAGTTATTTTGATAAGTGAAACATGCAAAAAATATGTTTGGAAAGAAAATTAAATAATCATTCAAATTTAGTTTCATATTAACAATATAATATTTATGTATGTGTCACCATCAGGTTCAATCAATATACAACCCTCTATCGCCTGCTCTATTATAACTAAGGTAGAAGGTCCATATGTAGCGGGCTTAGGGGTGTTGGGGGATAGTATGGTTTGATATATGGTGGATGTTGATAAGTAAGAGGGGCAACATGAGAAGGTGGGGGTGGGTAGTAATGGTAAAAAGGAGTACTCTGCATGGCATTTGGCGAAGGAAAGAAGTGGTCTAATGAGTAGAACTATAGGTTACTAGCTGTAGAACTAGGTAAAAATGGGTTAGGCTGACTCTGAGTGGTAAGCTGAGATAAAGAGGTCCCCTCAATGTATATAGACTTGCTAAGTGGGCCACAAGTTTTCTTCTTATTGTGCCTACCAAAAATATTTTTTATCAATCCTCTGTGATGCTCATTACCTGAAACCATCTGTAAAAATAATTTAAAAAATATTAATAATATAAATTATAACAAAAATTTAACATAAAATAATATATTAATTAAATAAATAAAGTAGAGTAACAATAAAATAAATAAACCAAGTTTTCATCCCTCCATACTTCAAATTGAATGACTTTTTATATTCCATACAATAGGTACAAGCTAACTTATCAGAAGTGTTTCAACCTGAGAGCATACCATATGTAGGAAAGTCACTAATTGACCAAAGTAATGCTACCCTCATTATGAAGTTTTATTTGGTGGAGATATCATATATACTTACTCCCTCTTCCTATAATAAATTTAAATCATCAATTAACAGTTATAAGAATACATTGATATTTACTTTTATATTATATGGCTTTAGAATGATAAGCATCGTGAAAGATATAAGGAGTAGTTATACATAACTATGGGGGAATATTGTAAGGGGTGAGTATCACAGGTAAACATGAGTAAGGTGAAGCAGTCTGGCTAAATGGAGTAAACCATATAAGCATAAACCTAATCTTACATTTCTTGATTCTATGATGAAGGTGGGATGTGTACGATCCAAGTGTTTTTAGGCCTCTACTTATGACAGATGTATAATAACTCCTCGTAAAATGTGTTCATTATGTCATCTCATATGTGGACTAGATCTCATGGAGGCATATAACCTTTATAGTCTAAGAATTATGGGTTAGTAAAACATCATAATGATAGGTACTTCCTTCACCTTTCTTTTTGATATAGACTTTTGTTTAAATCTTGGTGCTTAATAATGACAGCATGTAATATCTGATAAATTATCTTTAAAGTATAACATACATCAATTGACACAATAATATATCTTTGTATATGTCAAACCAAGTTTGAAAACTAACTTCTTAGTATGATATAAATCTATAGGAATTATATTATCTACCAGATTGGTTCTCTTAAGCAAGCCAATGAATTGATTAAAACATTCATAGAGGACATTATATTTTGCCTTGATGCTTAACATCTTTATAGCAATAAATAACTATGAGTGAGTGGTGCACCCCTTCCATATTAGTTATTGGGAAGAATGAAACAAGTCATAAAAATTTTGAGCCTCTAAATTAGGTGAATCTTATGTATATTATTTAAATTGTGCTCCAGTTACATTATGAACTAAGTACTCAAGATCAGGTTGGATATTTTCTTCCTTGGATATATTAGAACTTGTAAATGGGCCACATCAAGAATCAAAATGTAGCTCATACTCACCATAAGAAGTCCAATATTAATATTTTGGCAGATATAGATAAATAGTTACATCATTTGAATTTTGGTGTACTTGTTTTTTAGGTTTAGAACACGGGCAAAAAAAATTTTCATCTGATATGAAGCTGGGCAATTGACAAGCTATCTGAATGAAAAAATTCATTACTTTAATGAACTCATCTGTTAATGTCTTTCATCCTTGCACTAATCAGTTATATATCTAACTTCTTTAATTTTTGATATTCATAATATAGCCTATATATAATATGAATATATTAGAAAGTATTGTAACATTTATTGAAGGGAAATAGATGAGTTTTAATTTTATTTGTAAATAAAATAGTGTTATTTCACATAGGTCCCCTTTCAATGAAAAATCTGGCAGCCTCCCGGTGTCTCTCCCATTTAAGAGAAATACAAAGAGTCTTAGTATATCCGCCACGTCAAGAAAGACATGTACGCCGGTGTTGGGTAACACCATGATCATGATCTTCAATCATACCATTCCAAGAAAGGCATGTATTGGCTTTCAAGGGGATACCTGTGTGAAAATGTAATTTGCGTTAGAGATATTTATGTCAAATTTACTAATTTTCTTGACATGTGAAACATAGTTTTTGTGACAATTCCATCTAAGAAAAATCTCTCGCTCTCTCTAATCTTATATTCAATAAGAGCTTCTCCAATATTTTCATGTATATACTCATTATGTATGTTGTCTCTAAGAGCAAAGTTAGCTACTCATGAGCATTTTAATCTCTGCAACCCATCTAAGACAAATCTCTTGCTCTCTGTAATATTGTCTTCCATAAAAGCTTCTCCAACATTTATATGTATATGCTCATTTCATATCTTATCTCTAAGAGTAAGTTCCATAAGGGAAATCTAATATCTGCCATTTTAATCTCAACTAATAATATATAGAACTTTCACTCTCATTATATGTAATCTCATTATTCCATAAGAGTATTCTAATCTGAACTAAACATATACATCAACTCTCTCTATAGACACATGAATAAGAAGAATATCTTCAATTAAATGCAGACACCAAGTTATATTCTCTTGCAAATTTCTAGCAAATAAGGCGGCGAACGTCAGTAATAGAGGCGGTGAACTTCAGAAAGGATGACGGCGAATATGGGTAATGTCAGCTAAGAACATCGCCAATAGACCATTCTTGATGGCAATGGTATTCGATGTAGGTGTCTCACATGAGTGGAGCAAATCGAAATGAGGATGAAAGAAAATGAGAAGAAATATGATTGAGCGGGCAAAACAGGGCTTTCTCTGTCAAAATGTTTGGCAAATTTTCCAATGGTAACAGTACTGACAGACAATATGCTAAAAAGTTTCATCGAGTTTAACTAAGTCGAAGTAAGAAAATGATGGAAATTCTAACAGTAGAAAAAACACTGAAAAATTTTCCGTAAACTACCAACGAAATATCAGCCAGTTCCTCCACTATTTTTTTATTGGCGCATTTAAATTTGCTAGAAAGTTTGATGGTAATAGAAGATTTTCTTATAGTCGTTTGAGATTTTAAACACTTCGAATATTTTTTTAGAAATTTTATAGAGTTAGTTTTGAAATTTATATAGTTTTTATCTAACTAAAAATAATCTATAATCTAAAAAATAATATTATAATATAAGTAAAGTCTTAAATAATATTCTGCATGATCTCTGATAATTTGGTTATTTATTGAATATGTTTATTTTTATTTGGTATGATTCTTTATTGCCTATTACTATAAAATAATGCAATTATGAAACATGCTCAATTATAAAAAAAAATGTGCAATGACCAAGAATATGGTGATTATAAGATACGTTATTATGTTATAAGCATAAAAGGGAGTCATAAGGACCATAATCCTTTTAGATTCTATTTGGTTTTGAGAGAATTATATGAATTATTCTATAATATAAATTTCAATTTATTTAACTTTTATGCTCTTACTTTGCTCAACATATTGATTATTATACTACATTTAATTGCTTGTAAATATTTTAAAATGTTTTATAAAAAAATAATTTAGAAATTTAGATCAGTGTATGTGGCTTCCTGAGCTGTTTAAGCTCACTTTGATTTTACTTTTGGTTTTCAGCATCTGGGAAAGGGAAGGAGCAAGTTGACTAGTAGTTTTTATATTTGATCATAATATATAGATATTTCTCTATTTTAATTTTGTAAAGTCATTATTAGCTTTTGTTATGTTTTACTCTACTTCTTATTTAGTAGTCATATATTATAGTGTAGATTTTATAGATACATTTTGATAAAATTAAAGAAATTTTATATATGAGTTTATTTATAGTACACTAGATATTTATAACAGTTTGATAGTATATAGTTTATTTTAAAATTTAAATTGGAAGATGAATTAATAAATATTTTTAAAACTAGATATTAGAATTTTCCTGTCAAAGCTCAATGCGAAAGGAATCCTATTGGGTTGATTGGTGACTATGATGCCACATAATCTAATTTGAAAAATTATTATTTTACTTTTAATAAATGCTAGAGTTATCTAACTTCATTTATGATAAATAAATAATAAAAATAATTCTATAATTCAAAGGATCTATATGTACATCAATATTCATTTAAAAAAAAATTATATACACTATCTAAGATCTATACGAGTATTCATTTAAGGATCTATATGTACATCAATATTCATTTGAGCTTTCCTAGAAAGAGAAAATATTTTTTTGAATTTCAGCTGCGCGGGTTTTTCGCCAACCATCAGTCATGACGGTGACTGATATCTGGCAACCTCTGGCAGGAGTATCGTCGACCATCAATCCACCTCCATCTAATAAATCTGCGATCCCTGGAAGAATTGGTGTCGTCAATCCTCCGTTGTCGAACAAATCTGTGATTTCTGGGAGCTATGTTAATTTTAAAGATAGAAGATTCAATAGTGAAGAAGTTGATCAGGAGAATAGGAAAATTCAAAATGCATTGATCATCATAGAAGGATTTCATCCTATGGTTCATCAAGAACCTCTGATCGAAGGAAAAGGGAAGAAGTCATTAGCATGGTCTAATCTGTCTGAGATGTAGCAGTCGGATTATGAGAAGATGATTTCTGAGGGTATGTCTGAGCGTGAAGCTACTACTTCTTCTTTGAATTTGGTTTTAAAAGTTATTAAATTTGTTGGCATTAATGAAGTGTATGTTAGTCAGAATTTATCTGAGAATTTTCTGAATTCTAAAATTACCAATAAGATCTCTTCGAACTCTGACTCTTTAAATGAGGTGAATGTAGATAACCTGAATGATGAAAATCCTATTCAAAATAAAGCTTTTATCAATGCTTGGACTAGATCGCAGCATATCAAAATTGATTTTGATATGAATTCAATGGAGATGTCTTCTAATGGTGTGGTTGCTAAACTGAATTCAGAATTATAGTTGGCTAATTCTCAGGTATTGAAGAACTCCTTGGTTTTAAAAGTTCTGGGAAAGAGTATCCCATTTTTGGTATGTAGTTTGGAGCTTCAAAGACAATGGAGCAGATTTGGTAGCTTTCATCTAATGACAATGGGATTGGATTGGATTTCGTGCTCTTTCAAATCAACAGAAGTGATGGAAGAAGTTCTTAGTAGTGGTCCTTACTATGTTGGTGGTCACATTGTAGGTATGGACAAATGGTCTCCATTTTTTTTCGCCTTTATCATTAAAAGGTTTAATTGCACCGGTTTGGATTCGATTACCTCTCTTACCATTACATTGTTGGGATGAAGTTAACATTGCAAAGATTGCATCAAAAGTTGGAATCCCTGTGTATTTAGATGGAAACTCATTTAAATGGGGGAAGATGGAATTTGCTCGTGTATGTGTTAGAATTAATTTGGAATCCAAATTACCTTTGGGTGTTTGGGTGGAAGATTCTTCCAAAAGGTGGAATATCAAAATATTACATCTTTTTGTTATCATTGTGCAAAGATTGGACATTTAAAATCTTAATGCCCAATTCTTCGAGCTGAAATTGATAAGGTTAAAGTTGCAACGAAAGTTTCAACGGGAGGAAATCATGAAGTTCATGAAACTAGAAACCACCTAGACAAAGAATATGACCCTTGGATACATGTCAAATTCGGAAATAAAAGAAGTATGAACTAGAGGAAACTGAATGTTAATAGAAGAAAAGAAGATGATACCAAATTTTCAAAAAATTTGAATGAAACTACTACAGTTGATGCAAAAGCTGATAAATGTAATCAAGTTGAGAATGCAGAAGATAGTAATGTAACCAAAATTTTTTCTTAATAGCAGAAGAAGGAGGTTGAGAACATGTTGATTCATGAAGGTTTTCTAACAAATAGTTTTGAATTGCTTCTGAAGAAAATGAAGTTACCATTATATAGAATGTTCTTGATAATGCAACTGAATTGATGAAGTTGGAAGGACTGCTGCACCCGAATACAAAGAGGACTCTTCAAAATTCAAGGATTCTGGTATTACACCAATTCAGGTTTCAAATACCAATGAAGATGGAAATTTCATTCCTGAAGACAAATCAAAGAAGGAGGATAGTGGAATGCTAATTCAAAATTCAGCCAAACAGAAGTCTAAAGTTTAGCTGAAGTTTTTAGGGCCTATTGAGCAAGTTCCTAGAAAACAATGAGGTGAAGGAAGTGTTAAGAAGATAGGTGGGGACTCTTCCCCTTTATGCAATTAATGTCTTCTTTTATGTTTTGGAATTGTAGGGAGGCAAAAAAGAAGGAAGCCGCTCTTTATCTCAGGGAGATTGTAAAAGATAATTCTATTTTTTTGTTGGGTTATCTGAAACAAAGTTGGTTAGTATTGATAGATGTGATGTTAATAGAATGATTGGGAGTGATTGGGATTTCTTTCACCATCCAGCGGAGGGAACATCCGGAGGTATTCTTGTTCTCTGGAATAGAAATTTTGTAACTTTCAATGTGATAGAGCATTCTTCTTAGTTGGTGTTTGGATTTCTTCAAACTAGCACCAAAGGTACTTGGAACATTGCTACTATTTATGGGAGCAAGGAGGTTCATGCTAGGAGGAAGCTTTGGGAAAATCTTGAGAAGATTGTGGATGGTAGTGTGCCCACTATAGTAGGTGGGGACTTTAATTGTCTTTTGTCTAAGTAGGATAAAAGAGCTAGAAAGAGATTCAATATGTCTCAAGGGCCAAAGGAGATGAAGTTTTTCATGGAAAAAATTTATTTTCATGATGTGGGGGTTGTTGGACCAAGGTTTACTTGGTGTAACAACAAACAAGGAGCTGGTAGGATATCTGAGAGACTTGATAGATGCTTGCTAAATTTGGCAGCAATGCAGTTGATTCCAATGGCAATGATTAGACATTTTGCAAGTGTAGCTTCTGATCATTGTCCAATAGTGTTTAAAATTGATGAAGAAGTTTGGTTCCATCACAAGTTTTTTTAGATTTGAAGATACTTGGAAATCATATCCAGAAACTTGGAGCATTGTGACTAAACCTTGGGGAAGGAATGACTTTGGAGATGCATTGGATATCTTAACAGGAAAATTTTAGAACAATGAAGGCTTTATATATTTGGAACAACAACCAATTGCAAAAAATTATGTTTTCTTAAGGATGAACTAAAGGAGTATATTTCAAATTGCAATTGGAGGAAGATTTGGAAGGTGGATTATGTTATGAAAAGATGAACTTACTTCGTTCCAAAGTACATGAACTTAGTGTGACATTGAGTAGATTATCTACTTGGTGGTATCAAAGGGCAAAGGCTAGTTTGCATGAAGAGGGGGATACTAATTCTAAATTATTCCATGATTATGCATCGGCTAGAAGGAATGGAAAGCTTATTTGACAAATAAAGGATGAACATAATAATATGGAAGAATATTTAGACTGGATTGAAAAATTTTCTTGAAATTTTTTAAGAACAAATGGCATGAGAGGGATTGCATCTTAAATGAATGGCCTTCAGTCAATGCAAATCAGAAGATTGATTTGGAAGATATCAAGTTGTTGAATGCAGATTTCACGGAAGATGAAATGACTACAACAATTTTCCAATAAAATGGTAACAAATCACCAGGTTTGGATGGAAGTACTTCTTTTTTCAAATTCTATTGGAAAATTGTGAAAGTTGCAACATAGAATGCTATTGATGAGTTATTTAAAACTGGTTTCATGAACAAAGCTTGGAAAGACAAAATGATTGTTCTCATTCCAAAACTAAAAAATACGGTTTGTCCTAATAATTTTCGTCCAATTAGCCTTTATCAAACTATTTACAAGGTGGCTACTACTATGATTGTAAATAGATTGAAGTGTTGTATTTCCAATATTATTTCGGAAGAACAAGTTTCTTTCATTCCGGGAAGATCAATATCTGATCATTGTTTGTTAGCCCATGATATTTTCAATAAACTCAAAATCTTCAAAAACAAGAAAGGTTTGATGGTGGTTAAGTTGAATATATGGTGCAAGCCTACGATAGCATGGGTTGGGAGACATTGAGAAATGTACTAAAGTGGATTGGCTTTCCAAATAAGATTTCCAATCTTATTATGGAATGTGTAGTCAATGTAAGATTCTCTATCTTGTTGAATGGAAAGAGTACTAGATGGATTAAAGCCAACAATGGTTTTCGACCAGGTTGTCCTATGTCACCATATCTTTTTATTATGTGCTCTTAGCTTTTATCAAATGCTATTAATCAAAGAGGACATGAATTGGGAATTCACATTTCTCCAAGAGCTCGAAAAATCACTCACTTGCTATATGCTGATGATGTGTTATTGTTTGGGACAACATCTCCTAATTTGATTGAAACTATGAAGGGAATAGTTAATGATTATTACGGGTGGACGGGTCAAAGTATCAACTATGATAAATCTCAAATTATCTTTGGGAAAAATGTTTGATCCTCTTTAAAAGAAATATTGGAAGACAACTTGGCTTCAAAGTGGTGAAGGAACTATAATACTTGGGAATCAAGATTGTTTTAAGAAGAATGGTGAAGAATGACTTCCAATCTTTGATTGATTATGCTCTAGATAAACTTAATTCATGGGGAACTAGATTTTTATCTTTGGATGGTAAGATGGTGATCATAAGATCATCTTTTCTTTCTTTAACAACATTTATATCCACTCACTCAATGGTTCCCAAAGGTATCTTGTATGAATTGGATAAGTTAAGTAGAGAATTCATTTTGCACAAAGATAATGGTAAAAGGGGTCTTCATTATGTGGCTTGAAAGGAACTGTGTAAATCGAAAAGTATAAGGGGAATGAGTTTGCATTCAGTAGTCTAGAAGGTGGGTCCTCTAAGAGCAAGATTGGCTTGGAGGTATGTTCAAAATCATTCATCATTGCTTCATGAAATTTTTTCAGCTAAATATGGAATGGGGAGTTCAAAAGATGTCATTCAGTTGCTTGGAATACTTTGTTAGATTGGACTGTTCATCTCATATCGTTAATCAAATGGCAAGTGGTTAATGGTAAGAATATTGATGTTATGAATGATATTTGGTTGCTAGATAAATGCTTTAATATTTGGTCAATGCTAGCTGATTGTGTGGGCCTAAAAGGAGTAAAGCTTCAACATTTTTTACTTCAAGACAATGAATGGAATGTACAAGAACTGAATAATTTTTTTCATGAAGATTTCATTAAATTAATAGTGCAGGAATGCTATATCCACGGTGGAGATGAAGATCAAACAGAATTTCAAGAATAACCAAGAGTTGAAATATTTTGGTGGAGAATGAGGAGGGATGCATTACCAACGAATGAATTTTTAAAATATATAAGGTTATGGCATAATGATCTTTGTGCTAGAGGTTGTCAAGTGGTGGAAGATTGCTCACATATTGCTATACATTGAAAATTCATGATTGAGATATTATGCAAATTAAGTCAATGGGGATTCCAAATTCCTTTCTTTAATTCCTTCACATAATGTATATCTGAACTCAAAAATCTGTCCAAAAACCATGTGAATATTGTGAAGGTATATTGTACAACAGTATTTTTTGCTTGGAAATGTCGGAATGACATTAAACATGGCAAAGCTTCTTCTTCTGCTTCAGTGGTTGCTGCTAATGTTTTATTTACATCAATGTCCAAATATCCAATTCTAGATGACTGGGTGCTTCTCTCCATATGGAGTTCAAAGGTATTTGACACCCTTAACCTTTAGATTGGATTAAGATAAATATTGATGCATCCTTTTTGGATTCGAATCTTGCAAGTATTGGGGCATTATTAGAGGCTATAAAGGAAGATTTCTTCTTGCATTTGGTAAAAAGAAAACTCATTGGGACATAAATTAATTAGAGATGGAAGCTATTCTTTCTTTAAGTGAACTTATACAACAGTGGATGTTTGAAAGCAAAGGAGTAATAATTGAGGGAGATAATTTGAATGTGATTAAATACATTCAAAATTCTATGAAGAAATCAACGTTTCATTCCTATAAGCTGATTTCGAAGAGGCTATCTTTTCTCAATAACTTCAACAAAGTTATTTTCCATCATACTTCAAGAGAAGATAATAAGGTAGCCAACATTTGTGCTACTTTGGCTTTAGACAAAAGTTTTTGCTTTGATTTATTTTCTTTTGATAGCATTCCTTCTACTCTTTGTAGTTTAATAAAGAAGGAATGTGATAGCTGCTTTTCTTTTAATAGTTTATAATAACTTTAGTTTTTGATTATTTTAATGCTATTTACATCTCTCTCAAAAAAAAAAAATGTATACTACCACTACTTTATCATGAGTACAAAAGAATAACTAAAATAAAAAGAAATAAATCTCAAGGAATGCTAATTTGATCATTCTCACACACGTGATCCTCTACCCTGACATGAAAATATTTAACCACATATAATGAGTTAAAATGCCCAACAGGTCACTAAAATATGTTGTTGTACTCAACACAAGGTAAAGGAGCAATATGCATGTTAGCAGGCAAATCATAATAATAGCATTCATATGGTCATAGAGCAATATAATAGAGAAATTAATAAACTAGTACATGTTTTAAATCTTTAAAGTAATAATAAAATCAATACATAATCTGTAGAGAAATCGTATAAAGTATCAAATCAAAATATTAGTAAAGTCAATCAAAATTATGTCAATATAATAAAATCATTTAAAAATTACTGTATCCATATAACACATGCTCGAAGATATTATATCAATGTCAACTCAATGTCAGTGTCCAACGCACATGCTTACTATATATCATGTGATCAGTATATTAATAATAGTATAATAGTAATAACATTAGTATCATGGGTGGCAACAATAATAAAACAATATAATATAGTAGTAGTGATTCAGTAACATGCATTTTAATAATCATATTAAACAAATAATAGTTCTAATTATAGGGGTGTTTTTTCAGTATCAGTAACCCGTTGGCTCAGTAAATAAAGTTATCAGTCCTTTCCAGTATGCATATTAATTATCTCCTTATAACTCACAATAAGTGTATAACATGAATAAGTATAGGATAACACTCAACCATAATATTTAAATGGAATCTTATTGGCCCACCCATCTTGGCACAAGTCCAATTGTTTCGGCAGCCAACTTTTAAGTGAATAACTGGTCCTTTATTTATTTCACAACACACATAGTAAATTATCACTATACTAAATAGTAATACAGTGATCAGCTATTACTAAACCACATATTCACTACACCTTTTTCAAATATATTATGTAAATAAAGGCATGTAGGCTTAATTAGAAGTGGGTCAAAATGACCCTAACGATAGGTAATAGAAATCCTATGTAAGAAAAATTATCATATTTTTAAATTTATCAAATTTCAGAGATGTATATAACAAATATTATGAAGTTTTTTTAAACTAAAGCACTATTTTTATATACAACAAATACATTTTTGAATAGATAAAATAGTAGTTTTTCAAAATCACCTCACAAAAAAAACTTAAATAACTTGTTCAAAATGTTTATAAATCTCAAGCTCTAACATATAAAAGTCATGCGGTGAAGGTTTTATTAAATAAAAAAAATATTTCTTTTTTTATTAAAAAATATAAATTTGATCAATAAATACTAAAATAGAAAATTATTGAAATCAGAAATACGAACAATGAATCCTTTAATAAGATGAGTAAATCTCAATAGAGTCGACATAATAGAAAAGTGCTCTATGACCTCCAAATCCTAAGCTTTCTTTTCTCTCTCCTAATTTTCTTTTAATTTCTCTAATTATTCTCCTATTAACGGAATTAAGTGGTTAAAAGATTTTAAAAATAATTAAGTAGTTTAATAGATAATTGCTTAATGAATATTTCTAATAAATAATAATATAATTATAAATAATAATTAATTTTTGAATATAAAATTTAAAAAATATTATTTTTGAAAGGATTCAAAAATTGATAAAAAATCATTAAATAAAATTATTTTTTATTAAAAAAATTTCTAGTGATTGAATTGATAAAAAGAAATACTCATAGTTCCTTAAAATCTCCACTTGTGCTTTATAGGTGCCAATTTGTAAGGATTTTACTAGTGCCCAAAAATAAGGAAAAAACATCATTGTATTTAAAAGATATATCAATGTATAACTAACATGGTTTGTGATTTGGACTTATATTAGCTACTAAAATAAAATTTTGTTTGGATAAACATGAGTATTATAATCTATCCTTTAAAAGTATATCATCCCTGAATTTCGTTAGGAATACAAGCACAAAATTGATATAAACTAAAATTGTATTAATACAAATTCAAATTAAAAATTAAATCAAAATTAGTAAAAGCATTCACATCAAACTAGTAATCATTACTTAACCCACAATCATACAAATCCATCAATCACAATGAAATTTATTTAATGCAATTAATTACATTATGCAAAAATAATGGCATTTAATGCCTACCAATTTACCTGACTAACTATAATCTCCTATAGCTCTGGTAATAATTCATTTCTTCTTTTAGAATCATGCTCTGATACCAATTGTGATGCCCTGGAATATAATTTGATAGAATTATTCTTTTATTTTGATAAACACCAGGCCTATCTACTTCATTTATACAAATAAATAATAAATTAATTCTAGAATTCAAAACATTATATATACATTTATATTCATTTAAAAAAAATCAATATAAATTACTTAGGATCTATTAAAGTATATTACTACTATGCTCTTATCCTAAGTATAAAGAATAACTAAATAAAAAGAAATAGAACATAAAGAATCCTAATCTAACTAATCTCACAAACATGACCTAAAAATATTTGACTATATATAATGAACTCAAAAGCCCAGTTGGTCACTAAAACCTATTATTGAAGTCAAACAATGTAAAAGAGTAATATACATGTCAGCAGTCAAATCATAACAATAGCATTCACATGATCATAGAGAAATTAGTGAACATAGAACATGTTTCAAATTACTAAAGCAATCCTCATATAAATGCTACAATCAGATGATAAATTGTATAAAATATTGAATCAAAACATAAAAAAACTCCCAAAATTATGTCAATGTAGTAAAATCACATAAAAATTATTGTATCAGTATATTACATGCTCAAAAATATCATATTAGTGTCAACTCAGTGTTAGTGTCTAATGCACATGCTTAATATATATCACGTGATCAATATATCAATAATAGCATAATAGTAAAATTATGAGTATCATGGATGGAAACAACAGTAAAGGCATATATTAGTAGTGATTTAGAAGCATGCATTGTAATAATCATATTGTACTAGTAAATATTTTAGTTATAGCATGTTTTTTTAGTATCAGTATTAGCATAACTAACCCTTTGGCTCTATAAATAGAGTCATGACTCATTGCCCTTCAGTATAGTAATTATCTTCTTATAACTTCCAATCAATGTATCACGTGAATTAGTAGAGAATAACATCCAACTATAATATTTAAAGAAAAGATTGTTAGTCCCATCATCCTATACAAGTCAATCAGTCTCCAGCCAATATCAGTCAATAACTAATCTTTACATGTTTTTCCCCACACACATATTATTATCATAATATTATAATAGTAATATAATGACTAACTATTGCTCAACCATATATCCACACTCCTTTTGAATACATTATAATAAATAAAGCATGATCTGACTTAATTTAGAAAGTGCCAAAATAACTCAATAATAGGAAATAGAAAACCC
>NW_021320144.1:132872-141732 GCF_001605985.2 Dendrobium catenatum | reverse complement strand
TGACGATCGGGATTGATCGATTTTTGGAGTCTGATCGACCCGGGACGATTTGGCGAAATCGGCCGGGCCGATCTGTGTAATATAAAGCTGATTTCAGGCGTTAATTGAACAAGAGAGAAGAGAAAAATAAAATTTAAATATAATAAATATCATGAGGAGAGAGAAGTCAGTGGAAACTTGGAAGAAAAGTTGATTTTATCGGACGACGCGGAGCCATTTTCGTCCGAGGAAGACTGTTCGAAGATAAATTGCTGTACGCAAGGTTAAGGCACATTCCGCCTTTCTCAATTTTCAGAACCGTCGGATTTGGCGGTATTTTCTGTCCGGATTTTCATTTCCGTTTACTGTTTTTCGTCCGTATCTTTTGATTGGTCAGTTTTTACCGCGAACTTTCTGTATATTGGGTTGACGTTTGCCGAGTGAGTGCAACATTTTTGGTTATTTTTCGAGATTTTTGTGCCGGGTATTTTTTGGATTCGGCGGAGTTTTTCGTAGACTACATTTTTCTTGTGAAATTGTAAAATTCTCTGTCATAGAAGAAATGTTCTGGAATGTGCTTATCTATATTCTGTGGAATTTGTGTGAAATTTTATTTGCAGAAATTTTTGTGTAAATTCTGTCTACTGCCGTTTGCTGCCCGATTTTTGTCTGATTTCTGAATTGCCCGGATTCTTCCTGAATTGAAAAATGCTATCTATATGATGCTATAAAAAGGAGTTATATAGGGGCCTGGATCCTATGAGATCATTAGTGTGGGAAATCTGAAAGAAGCTCAAACTGAAATCTGATATTTTATTCTGTTCCGGATCCGATGATTCTGTTCGGTGCTATAAGCACATTGTTCTGGTGCCAGTGAGCACAAGGTAGGCATAAGGGGCCTGGATCCTTATGAGATTTCAGTCAGTGTCTGGGAAGGGAGGCCATTAAGGGGCCGGAATCCGTAGAGATTCCGTCAGTGTCCAAGGCATTTAACTATGAATGAAAATATTATCTGATATCTGATTTGATTATGATTCGGATTTCTGTATCTTGTTCTGTTTTCTGTATCCTGTTCTGTAAGCAATTGTGATTCTGCCCACGATCAATTCTATTCTGATTTCTGTGCGATTTTTGACTCGGTTGATTTAATCCGTTTGTGATTCTGAGTGTACAATAATCTGATCTTGATGGATCGTGTCCGTATCTATTCTGATTGTTCTGTTTCGATTCTGATATGTCCGATTTTGATATTCTGTTTCGATTTCTGATTCTGATTTCTGTCTGATGAGTTTGGTTTTGGATTCTGAGAGTTTTTGATTGGAGGATTGTTGCTTTGCTGAGCTGTTGAGCTCAACTCTTGGTTTCTGGTGGTTTTCAGGTCTGGGAAAGAAGGAAGTCAGGAGTAGATTTCTGAGTTCTGATCTGTTATAGTATTTTTGTACAACTTTTGATTTGGGCACCAGTCATGGCTTTTCTGTTCTGTCTTTCTTTCTGTTCTTCTATTTCCAAAAGCCATTGTATTGTATCTGTAGATGATGTTGAGGAAAATTGAAAATATAGATAAATTTGTTCCCGCTTGATTGATGATTTAAATAGTAGCTCTGTGGTTGCTACCTGTTGTCTGTTGAAGTTGAGTAATTTGGAAGATTCAAGTTCAGGAACCAATTCCAAAGCCAGATCCTGGATAAAAAGGTTGGTCGCGGCCCGGTGCGGAGCGGGATCCGTCCCGGATCGGGTCGCGGTCGTGACAAAACTCTTTAGTTGGTATCATAACACTGGTTTTTGGAAAACTGGTTGGGATTGTAAACAGAGCATAAGAAGTGATCAGTGGAGTCTGTCTGGGTAGTTTTGATTCGTTTCCGGCTTTTTATGTGTTGTTTTTGTTGATTAGGTTTCTAGATTTTTTGGGATTTTTCTGTTATGGATCAAGCCAGACCCAGACATGACAGACGGGCAGAGTGCTAGTTAGGGCAGCACCAGGGGAGTACAGCCCATGTGGTCCGTGCTGATACACTGTCCCCCAGTTTGTACGCTTGATTGCCAGATGATGAAGTGAGACCCAGAGCCAGAGCTTCCTACTGTCAGAATTCTGAGGAACATTGATAGCACCTGCAGTATTTTTGAGGTTGAAACCTCCCGGAAGATTGACGGGCGCTGTTGAGCCCAGATCCCAAGCCCGAGGCGTGGGCCGAGGAGATTAGAAAAAGGCTTTTGACGAATGCAGTGTCCGTCAGACAAGGAAGTTCCGTTTAAGCTGTTTTCTGTTGGATGGGAGAGGCTGAGCACTGGTGGGAAGGCCGCAGGCAGCCAGATTCAGGGTATAGGCTGAACTCTTGATCACTCTGGAAAGAGTTCACTGGAGAGTGTCCGAGAGGTTTGTTCCCCCCTTCTGCACGACAGCAGATGCAGGCAGACTTTTCTGAGGCTGGTTCAGGGGAGGCAAGACGGTGATGCAGTACGAGGCTGAGTTTACTGCATTAGCCAGGTACGCTCCGCAGCTGGTCAGTACTTCTGCTGAGAGGTGCTACAGATTTCTGAGAGGGATTACGAGACCACATTGAGGCAGCCCCTGATACCAATGGATCACTGACTTCTCTGAGCTTGTGGAGCGAGCTCGCATTGATAGAGAATGACTGACGGCTACTCAGCAGCGGTGGACTGCCGAAGTAGAAGAGATTTGTAGGTTGAGACTCTGCAGTGGTTCCTCTAGGAAGAGGAAGATTTATAGCTGTTCTGGATCCGTTGCTCTGGAGGAGCGGAGGGTCGTCTGGTACTGCTACCAGTACGACGAAGTTGGTTCTGTCATGGGCAAACCTGTGGTGCCAGAGTTGTGGGGCGACACCATGGCCATTGCTACAGGATGCTGGTCTTTATTTTAGATGTGGTCAGTCGTGACATAGGATTTGCGAGTGTCCACAGGCTGGATTTGATCGGCGTTTCTGAGTTTCCCGATCTGAGGCTTTGTCAGACCTGCCGGTTCAGCAGGAAGACCGAGGACTGTTCCTCCCTCGTCCTGAGGATTTTCTGCGGGTGAGTGGTGGTACATAGTTCGGACCACGGAGACCACCTACGGCTCCCTCTGAGCAGAGTAGTAGTTTCTATTTGCTCAAGCTCTTGCTCCAGTTCAGCCACGAGTTTACAGCAATGAGTCAAACAGGAGGCTCTTGATTGCTCCGGATGTTTGTGATAGGTACGGTTTAATTTTTTAATCAGCCCTGTCGTGTTTGTTTTGACTCTTGGAGCGAGTCATTCTTTTTCTTCCGAGCGATGTTTTGCGACTATTAACATTCGGCTTCGATGGTTTTTACCGTTTCCTTTGTCTGTGATTTACCGGTGGAAATCCTTTGATTGCTCAGAAATTTTATTAAATTTGTTGAGATTGACGATTGCTGGCAAAGGAAGTGGAAATCTAGTTTGATTTTAGTTTCCGATTTACTTCGTATGACGTTGATTTCTGTGGCATGGATTGGCTGAGTCTGATGAGGCTCAGATGACTGTCGAAGAAGCAAGTGAGTTTGCTTGTTGGCCGGAGAGAAGTTGTATTTCAGGGATTACGAGGGTTTCTTCTCCAGTCTGATTCTGTTTTGGAAGTGAGCAGATGTGGAGGAAAGGATGCCTAGTGTTTTGGCTTCGCGTGCGGGATCTGAACCATGGATGTTTGGTCTGTTTCTGAGATTTCCAGTGGTACGGGAGTTTGCTGGAAATGTTTTTCCGAGGAGTTGGTTGGTTACCTTCGGATAGAGATGCTGGGATTCTCTATCGATGTTTTTCTGGGTTACAGCTCCTATATCAAAAGCTCCGTATAGGATGCCATCGAAAGAACTTTCTGGTTGAAAGTTCAGCTTGCAGGAGTTGGTTGACAGAGGTTTTGTCCGTCCTAGTGTTTCGCCCTGGGGACACCTGTCTGTTTGTGAAGAAGAAGAGAAACGGGACAACTCCGTATGTGTGTGGATTACAAGATTTGAACAAGGTCACAATCAAAGAACAAGTATCCTTTGCTCGAATTGAACGACCTTGTCTTGACCAGCTTTCCGGATCTTCAGTATTTTTGGAAGATTGACTTTGCGATCGGATATTATCAGGTTGAAGGTGAAGGAAGCGGGATGTGGGTGAAGACTGCTTTCAGTACTACGGTACGGGCACTTACGAGTTTTTTGGTTATGCCTTTTGGGTAACCAATGCGCCTGTATTTTCATGGATCTTGATGAACCGAGTATTCAGGGGAATTTTTGGATCCAGTTTGTGATCGTCTTTATCGACGATATTCTGGTATATTCTGCTTCTGAGATGATCATCGCCAGACATTTGAGGATTGTGTTGGAGACTCTGATGCGGCATCAGCTGTATGCCAAGTTCTTCAAGTGGTGAAATTCTGGCTGAAGAGTAGTTCTTTTCTGGGGCATGTGTGTAAGCGGAGAAGGTATTTCTGTGTGGATTCCCCAGAAGATTCAGGCGGTTGCTGATTGGCAAGGCCGACTACGGTATTTTGAGGACGTAGTTTCTTGGGCATGGCCGGATATTACAGGAAATTTGTGAAGGGATTTTTTCACAGATTTCGACGCCTCTGACGAGACTGACGCAGAGTCAGCACCTTATTATTTGGAACAACCGGAGTGTGAAGCATAGTTTTCAGGATTGAAAAGGATTGTTTGACTTTCAGCTCCAGTGTTGACACTATCCGCAGGGTACGAAGGTTTTCAAGTGTTTTCAGTTGATGCTTCACTGAAAGGTTTGGGTGAATGTGCTGATGCAACACATGCGAAAGGGGAATGCTTATGCTTCTAGACAGTTGAAACCCCATTGAGAAGAATTACCCGACACTGATCTGGAGTTAGCTTGCAGTTGTTTTTGCTCTTGAAGATTTGCGTTCATTATCTGTATGGCGTCAATTGAAGATCTTCACTGATCATAAGAGCCGAAGTACATTTTCACTCAGAAGGATTTGAGTTTGAGACAGAGAGATGGCTTGAGTGATCAAGATTATGATTTGATCATTCAGTATTAGCCTGGGTAAAGGCTAATGTGGTAGCGGACGGCTCTGAGCAGGAAATCTTCTGGATTATCAGGTTTGCCAACTTACTTATGATGATTTCCTGATTCGAGATATGGAGCGATTGCAGTTGGAAGGTGATTTCATCCAATGGTTTGGATTTGGCTTCAGATAAAGCATTCAGTCTTCTTTGGAAAGCAAAGGATTCAGGAAGGCCCAGAAGTTAGATTCTGATTATTCGAAGTGTGATTGCTCAGATTGGATCTGGTAAGACTCCTGAACTTCGAATTTCGCTTCTGTGCCTATTTTCTGTAAGGAACAGGTTGTGGGTACTTGTGTTTCGGAGATTTGAGGCAGGAGATTCTGATGAATTCTCATTTTTCTGGCTTACACTGTTTTCATCCAGGCAGTGGTAAGATGTATGTGGATTGAAGTTTTTGTATCTGGTGGCCTGGGTATGAAGAAGGATGGCGGAGTTTGTTGTCGGAGATGCGAAAGCCCTGTCAGTTGGTTGAAGGCAGAGCATCAGCGACCAGGTGGACTATTGTAGCGTTGCCTATCCCTTGAGTGAAGTGGGATGCAGGTAATGATAGAACTTTACGATGGGTTTTTCCTCGATCTAGACAAGGACATGATGCCATTTGGGTGCGTTCGTAGATCGATTTGACGAAGGTCAGCCCATTTCTTCCGATCAGACAGGGACCGAATCCGGTGGATCGTTTGGCACAGATTTTTATGTTGAAGGAAATAGTCAGATTGTTACGGGTGCCTCGAGTGATCTTGTTTCAGATCGAGCATGGACGCGTTTATTCCAGGACTTATGGAAAGGCATTCAGCAAGGCTTGGTAACGAAAACTGCATTTCAGTACAAGCCTTCACCTCAGACCGATGGGCGTCTGAGAGGACCATTCAGTCTGGAAGATCTGTTGAGGCTTTGTGTTTCTTGGGACTTATGGCAGAAGCTGGGAGGAAATCATATCCCTATTGAACTGAGTTGCTAAGTATAACAACAGTTTTTCAGTTCAGTATCGGTATCGGCACCGTACGAGGCTTTGTAATGGCAAAAAAGTCTGTACTCCTTTGACTCTGGACTGAGACGGAGATAGACAGGCTTTGGGTGCCACTTTTGTGAAGAGAAAACTGTTAAAGAAGATCAATTTGATAAAAGAAAGGATTGAAAGCGGCTCAGGATCGACAGCAGAATTTATTAAATCAGAAGCACAGGTTTGTTGAGTTTCAAGTTGGGTAACTTTGTGTATGTTTCAAAGTCAGGTCCGAATGATGGGTGTGAGCAGATTTGGTCAAGGTGAGTAAGCTGAGTCCAAGGTGTTAGAGAACCGTCTTGAGATTTGGAAAGAATTGGAAAAAATTGCTTACAGACTCTTGCTTCTGATTTGATGCCTGATGTGTACAATATGTTTCACGTATCCACTCTGAGGAATGGGTTCAGACTCTAAAGAAGAAGGATATCAGCTGACGAGGTTGCAGATTTCACTAAAATCTGGCGTTACCAAGGAAGAGCCAGAGTTGATTTTTGGCGTACGACGTTTCGAAAGTAAGAAATCAAAGAGATTCCGCATGTTGGTTAAAGTCCAAGTGGAAGCACCGGACTTGCACGAGAAGCAACTTTGGAAAAAGGCAGTCTGACATGAGAGGTCGTACCAACGTACTTTGTTCTGAACTGAAGTTTGGATTGGATAATGTCTGAGGACGACATTTTTTGAAGTTGGGGAGATTGTAAGATTTCAAAATCTGCCCAGGGATCGTCCAGGACGATCTGGATCGTCCTGGGACGATCAGTGGAAAATTTGCTCCAGAATTTGCCCCAGTTTTTTGCTCCAGGTGATTTTCTGTACATTATCGTTCCAGGCCGATTTGGACATCGTCCAGGCCGATCGGCACTGTAGAAAATATCGGCCTGAAAAAGTTCTGGGAACCGTCCAGGACGATCGGACGATTGATTTTTGGTCTGATCGTCCCAAGACATTTGGCCCGATCGCCGGTGGGATCTTGTATATATAAGCTGATTTCTCGTTTTGAAGAGAAGAAAAATCAAAAATAAATATAAAAAATATCTGAGGAGAGAGAAAGTCGTGGACTTTTGAAAGAAAGTTGATTTTCGGATGATGCGGAAAAAAAAAAGTTCGGTTTTTTTTTTTCGTCGAGGAGACTGTTCGAATATTGCTGTACGCAAGGTAAAGGCACATTTCCGCCTTTCTCCAATTTTCAGAACCGTGGCGTTTTGGCGGTATTTTCTGTCCGATTTCGTTCCTTACTGTTTTTCGTCCGACTTTTGATTTGGTTCAGTTTTTACCGCATAAACTTTCTGTATAATGTTTGACGTGCCCGAGTGTTGCACATTTAGGTTATTTTTCCGAAAGATTTTTGTCCGGGCATTTTGATTTTTCAGCTCGGAGTTTTCGTAGACTACATTTTTCTGTAAAATGTTGTAAATTCTCTGTGCAGTAGAAGAAATGTTCTGGAATGCTGCTTTATCATATTCTGTGCGAATTTGTCTGAAATTTTTATTTTGCAGGAAATTTTGTGTTGTAAATTCTGTCTACTGCCCGTTGTGCCTGCCCAATTTTTGTCTGATTTCTTGAATTGCCCGGATTCTTAATTGAATTGAAATTCTTATCTGTATGTGCTATAAAAAAAATGGGATTATAAGGGCCTGGATCCTATGCCAGATTCAGTAGTGTTTGCGAATCTGAAATGAGCTCAAATCTGAAATCTGATATTTGTTCTGTTTTCCGGATCCGATGATGAATTCTGTTCTGGTGCTATAAGGCACATTTGTTCGTGGTGCCTGAGCACAAAGAAGAGGCATTAAGGGCTGGATCCTATGAGATTCAGTCAATGTCTGGAAGGGCAGGCATAAGGTGGCCGGAATCCGTAGAGATTCCGTCAAGTGTCAGCGCATTTTAGGCTATGAATTAATATATCTGATATCTTGATTTGATATGATTCAGGATTTCATGTATAAAACATATTCTGTTTCTGTATCTGTTCTGTAAGCCAATTGTGATTCTGCCACGATCAATTCTGAGTTCTGATTAAATCTGTGCCGATTTTTGGACTCTGTTGATTTTAACCCGTTCTGATTAAAAAACTGATGTGTACAATATCTGATTCTGATTGTGATCTGTCCGTATCATATTCTTGATTTGTTCTGTTTCGTTTGATACGTCTAGATTTGATATCCTGTTCCGATTGTCTGATATGATTTCTGTCTGAATGAGTTTGGTTTTGGGATTCTGAGAGTTTGAATTGGAGGATTGATGCTTTGCTTTTTTACTGAGCTTGTTGAGCTCACTCTTGTTTTTCTGGTAGTTTTCAGGTTCTGGGGAAAGGGAAGGAAGTCCAGGAGTTAGATTTTGAGTTCTGATCCGTATAGGTAATGTTTGTTACCTTTTGATTTTGTACAGTCATGGCTTTTCTTTTGTCTTTCTTTCTGTTTCCTTTCTGTCAAAAAGCCATGTAATGTATCTAATAGATGATTGTTTGAGGAAAATGAAAATATAGATGTTTGTTCCGCTGTGATTTGATGTAAAATAGTAGCTCTGTGGTGTGTGTCTGTTGAGATTGAGTAATTTGGAAGATTCAGTTCAGGAACCAATTCCAAAGCCAGATCCTGGATAAAAAGGTTTGGTCGCGGCCCGGTGCGAGCGGGATCCGTCCCGGATCGGGTCGGGTCGTGATATATAGGGGGTCGACCGGCATGTCAAGCCGTCGAGGATGAGATTTAGAACTTTATACCTTACAGGAGTCGTCGGCGACTGTCGGCGGTGTCAACTCATGGACCGAGGCAAGAGGAGGGGCCATTTTTTCTTTTCTTTTTTATTTAAACATTATTTATAGTTAATTATAATTAATTAATCAACTATAATT
>NW_021320144.1:36929-132772 GCF_001605985.2 Dendrobium catenatum | reverse complement strand
AATTAAAATAAACTAATCCCTCTCTCCCTTTACCCTCTCTAGTTTGGGATTTGGTCGAGGAAGCACGTGAAAGGGAGGAGGTTACGTTCACAGCACGAGCTCCAGTCACTGCTTCTGATCGAAATGTCTTAACTTCCGATCCGACCGTGAAGGGAACATTGTTGGGGGAGCCGGAAAAGCGCACGAAAGGGAGAACGTTGCCTTCAAAGCGAGTGAGCTCCTGTCTCTTCTTCTGATTAAAATGTCATAGCTTCCGATCTGATAGAAAAGGAACATTGCTCGAGGAGCAAAGTCGTCCAGCCACGGGGGAACCAAATGAGCGGTGAAAGGAAGAAAGTTAACTTCACAGAGGGCGAGCTTCGTTGCTTCCGATCTTGTCTTGATTTTCGACCCAACAGGAAGGAAAGTCGTCGAAAGGAGCGAAGTTGGATAGTTCGAAGGGAATCGGAGAAGCAATGCGAAGGGGAGAAAATAGCTTCACAGCCGTGAGCTTTCATTGTTGCTTCCGATCCGAAAGCAGTCGAAGTCGTCAAAGGAGCAAAAATCCAGCAGCCCCATGCCTTCCTTCTCTCGCATATTTAACGACATGCGAGACAGGTGGAGTCATGCGAGCCTCATGGGAGATGGGACCTTGACTCGTGCGAAGTATGGCAAGCACGACGTCGTTCATGGTCGGACGTCCTACAAGTTACGCAATTTCTTTTTTCTTATACAGTTACGGGTCAACAATGTTACCTGTACTGTAAATGAAATATGAAACAATTTAAACACCATGTGCACATATATGTACAAAGTGAAACATATGTATAAGATTAAAGTCCATTTCAGAAATCCATCAAATTTCATAACCTTCTTACGCAAACATCAAGCACAACTTCCATAAGCCTATTGTCAAATGAAACTACTAGTGAAGCATTAGGACTTGTACCTGAAACACAACTTTGCTTTCACAAGGGCTAGTAAAAATGGTCGATTGAATCATAGAGTAGCTAGTTGGAGCAAGAATAATGCATGAATCAATTGATCGGCATGCTGAAACCCAAGCATTCTTGAATGCTTCGGTGTCGCCTGTGATGCCATTGCCAACGGTTCCAAATGTTAATACATCAAGCACATTGGAAGGAAGGGAAGTGGGAGAAGGCAATTTCTACCATTGAGCACTAGCTGGCTTAGTAGCAGAGTCCGAAGAGGGAGCTTCTGCTAAGGCAGGCGGTAGTGCAATAATATTGTTGTTGTAGTGGTGGTGGTGGTGTTTCTGATAGTGTGCTCTTCCATTAACAAAAGAATTAGAGACTGAAAAGATTAGTAAAAGAAGAAAGAGAGGCTTTATTGTGAGCTTCATTTGAGGTGATGAAAGAAGAGAAACGAGTATTTAGCTATTATTTATAATTCAAGAGCATGTGTTGATGTCTTAATGCTGTTGGAGCTTGTCATTTTCTCGGCTGCTCGGCATGATGAAATGCCCTGTGAAATAGAATAGAAAGAAGAGTGATGTGAGTTGTAATAACATAAGTGGACAATTTACACAAGGTAGATTAGCACTCATGGACATTGGAGCATTTTTAGCATGCTATGTTTGTTATGTCATTTTTATTAAGTTAATTCGTCATTAAAAAATTTCATAGGAGATTATTTTAATCAAATTAAGTTTAAATTGATGCATCATCAAAAATTGCGTTGATGGAGTTTGAATCTCCAGGCATATTTGACTTTGAAAATTAAATTTAAGATGATGAAAACTCTAATCCAAGTCCAAATGAGTCCAAACCAAAGGCTTGAAGCATATTTCAATGCTTAAGAACTGTAATTGAATAAGAAAATAAACTCCGAATTTAGCATGTTAATAGTTGAATAAGTGGTTCGATGAGACAAATTCAACGAGCCTATGATCACTTGATTATGACATCATATAAGTACATAAATGCTAAAGAAACTTTCTATGATCATGAGAATCAACACAGGTCGTTTGATGGAATGCTTCAAATTTGTCAATATTTTGTTCATATTTATGAGCATGCCTGTCCAAAAAATCATTTAATAGGCCTCCACTCTCCACATCAAGAGAAGTTTTGACCCTTGGCTAGACAAGGAAAAGAGACTTGAGGCTTGAGGAATCTGAGACCTTTGCCTATCCACCATCACTATACTTTTTCCTATTAGTCGCAGCAATAAAACTTTTCACTTGCCAACCATCCCCGAAAGACCACCATCACATGCTGTCGACTATGTTCCTCCGACCATCATTTCCCACCGGCTATGGACCTTAGAATGCCATCGTCTGATTAAGGCTTTTTGTCCAACATCACTCAGCTACAATCCTTTTAACCTCTTTCTCATATAGACTATAGTCCTTCCAACCTTCCTTACCTAACTACAGGCTATGGCACCGATTTAATTTTATACCGGTAGCTTTACCGGCGGCCACGGTCGCCGGTGTTAAGTGAATTTTTCCGGCAGCTGGAACTGCGGGAAAACTACTGGAAAATGCCTTAAAATTAGCCATCCCGATCCTTCTGCTTCATTTCCTTCAATTTTCCTTCTCTCGTGCGCTAGCCCCCACTCCGGCATCAGAGCGCCTCTCGCAATCGATTGCGCCTCATGTACAGTATTGCGGCCACCGACAACCTCCATCTAGCTGAAGATCTCGTTTGCACTCCGGCATAAGAGCACGACCACAATCCACCCGCGAAACCGCCATCCGAATGGTATATATGTTTGCATTTTTTTTAAAAAAATGCTATTTTTAAAAAGAAGAAAAAGCAAGAGCAGCTACATGCATCACTAGACAGCGAGGACACAGAGGATGTTTAGTACTCTTATTTGTTTGATGAACTTCTGTGTGAACTTATTTGGTTTAAACATTTGGTTTGATGAACTTGTTGTGTGAAAGTATGTACTTTATTTGTTTATTTGGTTTGATGAGTTTATTTGTTTTGATGAACATTGTAGAATTTATAATTGTGTGATTGATTATTGTGGCGTGTTGCCTATATTTGTGATAATTGTTGTCTATTATGTACAGGTTTACGATTTAGGGTAAAATTTAATAAATATAGAGGGGAGGTTGTCAATTTTTTTTTTCAAATGCTACATGTTTCATGCGGCCAACCAGCAGTTTGGCCGTCGGAAACCTCGAAACAAGACAACTTATTATAGTCGTTGGAAGTTCACTAATGTCACCGATAATTACCAGCAGTTTACCGATGATTACCGGTAGTTATTCGGTGATAATTTGGCAGTTTAGCTACCGATAATTCCTATGGTTATGACAGTCGGTAAACCGCCGGTGATTAATCAACGATTTACTGGTGGTCGTCGGTGGTCCACTGGCGATGATCCTGCAGTTTGTCCATCGGTAACACCGGGTGTTTTGATAGCCAGTACGCCGCCAATAATTAATCGACGGTCATCGGCATTACGACCACTGGCAATTACCGACCGTCTCCACTACTGGAAAGCCACCGATGACTAAAACTGCTGGAAATAGGCCGCCATAATTAGTTGTTGGATCGCTGAAAAACTGCTGGTAATATGCTAACCTGACGGAAATCTTGTATAAACCACCAGAAAAAATTGTCGGTAAAACCTGAATTTCCTATAGTGAAGGAATTAGCCTTGATTAAACCTAGGTGGCATAGATAGTTCCTAAATCTCTTCTTAAGAGAAATAGGTAGTCTCGAAGGCTATCCCAAGTCCTAATCCAAGGCTAAACCTAGGTTGAAACTAACCTTTGTATATTTACAGCCCATCTTACACAATGTAATATTTTAACCTAAACATAAATACATGCATTCAGAAGTGATTCATATCAATTTGAACTCACCTCCAAAATGGTTTTACCCATTTAGACCTATGGTCAAGTCATGGTTGACCAAGTTGGACCATGAAGTTCTAAAACCATAAAAAAAAGGTAAACATCATTTCTTAGGTTAAACTAAATCCTAGACCCTAGGGTTGTGATCTAAAACCTTAATGCACTTACATAAGCTTATCGAAATTCATTGATTCCCATAGTGGACCATTGTTAGCCATGATTAACAATACTAATCATACTTGACCCATTTCATCCATAATACAAATTCCATAAATTAAATCCTAAATTAAACCCACCTTGGACCCAAAACTTGCCGTTGGGTGCATAATGTTCTTGGCTACTCACCCTAGCAATCCCTGTGGGCTCTGAAAAATTCCAATTTTTTTATTGTGTTCCCGGCCTCTCTGCGCCATCAGTTTATTTTTCTGTTAAAGTGTTTGTGTGGAGATGACGACAAAGAGTTTTAACGAGATTTGGTTCCGAGGGAATTTTCAGAAGGCAGATTGGGTTTTAGATAAGACACTACCCAGAGATTTCGCCCTCATTTGGTGAGGATTTTTTTGATCTGAGTTCTAGTTTCCTATAGGCGCAAGCCCCATGATGGAAGGATGGGATCGACGAGGGTAGAGCTAAGCCATCCAACTTCCTTGCCTCGTGATTTTCTTTCGGTTCTCAGAGCTTTGTGTGTTTCTCTGAGCATTTTTAGTGCGTGAATGTTAACCGAACGAGAGGAGTATTTTTTATGTCATAAGTATATCAGTGGGTGAATCATTTTTCCATTTGGGGTTTTAGTCGGTGATTTTTGTCGTGAGGTGGGACCGGGGGCGGTTATGCGAGAGATTGGAAGAGAGGCGACGATTGTAGTGACTGTGTAGTGGGTAGCCGTTACATTCAACAAATGCCCCCCAACAAATATGATATGCGCTCTATAGCAGATCATGTTTGTTGTAAATTGGTTGACCCTACGGATCTCTAAAATTTGATTTTAAATGTCACATAGAGGGTCTTTTAGAAATCTATGATTTATCATTACGATTTTGTTATGAATTAACATTTCTTCTGCCCTAGCTTTATTCTTTCATAGGCTTGATGAAAAATCTATATTGATGACCTAAATCCTTTAGAATGATATTATGTCGGTGGTAAATAGTCATCTGTCCAAAGCTTTTTGCATGATGGACTTTGATGATGATAATATTCCCTTTCTTCAGCCTATGACTTTATAAGAATTGTGGGATAACTTCTTCGGTCCTGAGCTTTGTGCTTTGAAGGACATGTTGAAGAAAAGATGCTCCTTCGATCTTAGCTTTGTGCTTGACAAATTTATTGAAGGATAATGCCTCTAAATTTGATAGGAGTTTTCATTGTGGCTTGCTGCATTTGAGTTGATTGAGATTTTTCTGAATTTTACCTCAATCCATTTGTTAGTTGAGAAATTTTTTTTGAATTTGAACTGCTTTGATTTGCTAAATTGAACAAATATCAAACTTGATAGTATTTATCATCGGGCTAACAAAACAGACGCTTTCCTGCTAAGGCCTCTTATAACGGCATGTTGAGTAAGTAAAGCTATCAGTGGCTCGGCCACATATAGGCTTGTTGAGACTGATATTATATATGTTTGAGCACTGAACTTGTACTATAATAGTGCATACTTATCGAATTTGATTTGTTGAAGTTGCAGATCAAAATTTATTCTCAATCTGAACTTCGAGATTTTGATAAAATTTTTGCGATGATTGTATATTTGCCTGCTTGAAAGCACCAGCTTCTGCCCCATATTTATGCTATGTTAGCTTCATGAATAATTTTAAATATTTATTTGAAGTTTGATGATAACCCAAATAAATATTTAAAATGCCCCTGCCTTAAAGGGAAATTTCATCCGTCATCAGATTTTTGACATTTTTAAACTTAAAAATGCCCCATGTTTTGTGGGAGAATTTCTAAGACATCTTAGAAATATTTTCTTTATTTATAAGAGAATAATCTTCAGATTGTTTTTCTTAAGAATGATACTTCTTTAAGTATCTTCCATTAATCGGGGGCATAGATCGTCGACCATCTAAATCAATAAGTTGATATGCTCCTCCTTGGTATACCTTCTCGATGACAAAAGGACCTTCCCAATTTGGTTCAAATTTTCCACCAATCCTTCGGTGTGGGATAATTGGTCTTCTCATAACCAGGACAAATTCTCCTAGGCGAGCATTTTGTTCCTTTGTGAGATCATACTGAACAGCTTCCCGAAGTGACGACAACTCAATTTTTGTTAAGATAGTTGCTATTTGAATGCTTTACATTTTTGCAACTTATGTAGTTTTGATGAATGAAACTATTATTGTTCAAATGTGTAGTTATCTCCTAAAAATTTTAGAAGATTTGTATTTGCTCTTGTGTGTACTAACATTTCAGGAAAACTAAACTCCAGACTACGAAGACTTCAAATCAAATTCAGAATGAAATACTTTGTAAATTTTGAAGTTTGCATTTATTTGAAATTAAATTGAAAGGGAGTGATTGTAATTGAGCGAATAAAAACATACAAACACATAAGGAGATCATAAAAAATTTATACTGATCGTACTGGACGATATCCATTCGTACGGGACGATCAGACATTTATCTCCTATTGAGCACATGAAACGAACAGGAACTTGCTTAAAAATTTTTCTAAGTCCTATTCATCCAGGATGAATTAATAATCATCCAGGACGATCGGGTATCTGGAAAATTTTCGTCCAGACAAAATTAAATTATCGTCAATGGCGATTGGTCCTCTGGAAAATTTTCGTCCAGACAAAATTAATAATAGTCCAGGACGATCGGGTCTCTGGAAAATTTTCGTCCAGACGAAATTAAATTATTGTCAATGGCGATTGGTCCTCTGGAAAATTTTAGTTCATATGAAATAAATATTTGTACAGGATGATCAGTCCTCTGTAAAAATTTCGTCTTGACGAATAAATTTTCGTCTAAACGATTAACCGACTTAGAACGGTTTTCAGCCGTTTCTAGAACCGACCTTATAATAACCGTTCGTACCGGACGAACCTAGTTCGTACGGGACGATCAACTGTACGAAGACATTTCATACACATGTACAAATGGGGTCGTTTCAAATTGTTTAAGTAAAATCGTCCAGGACGATCCACGATCGTACGGGACGATCTACTACATACAGATTTGAATACTTGCAGTTTTTGGGCGATTTTTCTTGTCTTTTGTATAAATAGTCCAAATTAGACTGCCACCCAATCTTTTTGTCATTTGATCTTCGTGCCTCTTGAGAGAATAGCCAAGGAGAGAGTGGAAGAGAGCATTCAAGGGAAGATTCCTACCACTGGAGCGAGAAGGCTTCACTTGGATTTCAAAGGTAAGAGTCTCTACTTGTGAAATTGGATTTCTTCACTCTTTTCCTTCTTCCTTCTAGATTCTTGTGAGAAGATCTGTCAAGGAGATCCGGTTCTCTACCGACACTTGGAGAGTGTGAACAGGAGTGGCAACACATCTTCGGCTCCAAACACCAATGCATAAGGAGTTGCTTTCGTTGGTGTTTTGTATGTAGTACGATATGCCCATAATGCTTCTGCCAACTTAGTATGCCATTCTCTTTTATTTTTTGTAAGAATTTTCTTGAGCAGCTTTACGAGCATTTTGTTGAAGGCTTCTGCTAATCCATTTGTCCTTGGATTATAGATTGATGAATATCGCCAATCAATTTTATGTTGCTCAATGAATTTGTAAATCTTGGTATTTTTGAAAGTTGGACCGTTGTCTGAGATTATGCTGCACGGTACTCCAAATCTATAGACAACGTTATGAGTAAAGAAGTTAATCACATGATGAACAGTGACTTTGTTAAATGGAACTGCTTCAGCCCATATAGAAAAATAGTCTGTTGCCGCTAATATAAAGCGATGCCCAAAAAATGATGGCGGATCAATGGGCCCTATTACATCTGCCCCCAACATTCAAATGGCAATGATGCTATTGGGGGATGTAAAGGATTTGGAGGTTGATGTATAATATTGCCATGAATTTGACACTCGTGACATATATCTGCATGATTGGTATAGTCCTTTACCATTGATGGCCAGTAATAACCTATTCTTTTAACTTTAATGGCCATTTTAGGACCTGATTGATGTGCACCGCATAGTCCTTCATGAACTTCAGAAATAACTTTATCAGCTTCATCTTTCCCTAAACATCGTAGCCACAATTGTTCAAATGACCTTCGATATAGCGTGTTGTTAACAAACGCATATCGCAATGATCTTTTCTTAATCTGTACAGCCAATGATTTATCTATAGGGAGTTTGCTTTTCTAAAGTAGTCAATGAAAGGTTGTCTCCAGTCATTTTGCTTTTCAACTTATAGGAATTCAAGCCAAGATTCAGATGCTCTACCAAATTTTTTTCCTGTAAACATCTGAGGTTTATCTTGTTGATTTTCAGGAATTATTTATTTGGGAGATTGAGGAATAACCAAAGTTGTGTCCTGCTAACTTGGATTTGATGACCCCTCCTCCTGCGGGGAGCATAGAATTGCTGGCTCTAGTACTCGACGTGTGTTGACACTGATTAGTACCGGCTTGTCATTCATGCTCGCTATTTCTTTAGCAAGTTTTGCTAAAGAGTCTGCTTTACTATTATGAGCTTGAGATACTTGGATTAATGTAATATTTATAATTTGCTTCATGAGCTCGAGGACTCGCCTATGATAGTTAATCAATCCGACTCTGCCAATTTTATAAATACCCATTACTTGATTTATAATGAGTTGAGAATCACCAAAAATTTTAAGATTTTGAATTTCCATTGAAATAGCGATCTCAAGACCCGCTATTAAAGCTTCATATTCTGTTTCATTGTTAGTTCTGGGTTCAGTTAAACCAAACGAAAATCTCATTATTCCTCCATTCGGTGCTATGAAAATAAGACCGATTCTGGCTCGAGCTTTGGGGAGGTTTGGAGGTTGGGCAGGTTTAATTGACGATGCACCGTCAAAATACATTTTCCATATTTGTGATTTTTCTTCTTACATAACAATTAGAATTTGTTCATCGGGCAGATCATCATTTAGCGGCGAGTCTGCATGAACGGGATGTGCGGCAAGAAAATCTGCTAGAACTTGCCCTTTCATTGCTTTTTGGGGGACATACGTGATATCAAATTACAGAAGTATCACTGCCCACCTGGCTAGGTGACCTGTCAATGCTAGCCTTGTCATCAAGAATTTCAACGGATCGATCTTTGATATCAGTGTTATTTTATGGGACAGCATATAGTGGCGGAGCTTTTGGACAATAAATATCAATGCCAAACAGTGCTTCTCAATTGGAGAGTAGTGTATTTCTATCCCGATCAATCTTCGACTGATGTAGCAGAGTTAATTTTCTTTGCCTTATTCATTATGCTGAGCTAGCAGTGCTCCAAGGGACTGTTCTAATGCTGCGGTGTATAGGATAAGAGGCTTCCCTGGAATTGGTGCTGCAAGGATGGGTGGGCTCAGAAGATATCTCTTGATACAGTCAATAGCTTCTTGGCATCCATCATCCCATTTAAAACTAACGTCTTTCTTCATCTGCTTTGAAAATTGTTGACATCTGCCTGATTAATTTGAGATGAACCGTCGTATAAATGCAAGTTGTCCTTGTAAAGAACGAAGTTGATGGAGACTTTTTGGAGGTGGCATTTTTATGATTGCCTTGAATTGGTTAGGATCAACCTCAATTTCTCGGTGTCGAACAACGTACCCAAGAAATTTTCCTGAAGAAACTCCGAAATCACATTTGAGTGGATTCATTTTGAGATTGAATTTTTTGATTCTTTCAAATACAATTCTCAAATCTTGGAGGTGATCTTTTCGATCTATACTTTTCACAACAAGAACATCCACATAACATTCAACTTTATGGTGGATAAGCTCATCAAATATATATGTCATGGCTCTTTGGTATGTAGCTCCCACATTCTTCAAGCCAAAGGGCATGACTGTGTAGCAGAATATGCCGATAGGAGTCTTGAAAGATGTATGTTTTTCCTCTTCAGGTGCCATATTGATTTGCTTATACACAGCTTCAGCTCCAAACACCAATGCATAAGGAGTTGCTGTCGTTGGTGTTTTGTATGTAATACGATATGCCCATAATGCTTCTGCCAACTTAGTATGTCATTCTCTTTTATTTTTTGTAAGAATTTTCTTGAGCAGCTTTACGAGCATTTTGTTGAAGGCTTCTGCTAATCCATTTTCCCTTGGATTATAGATTGATGAATATTGCCAATAAATTTTATGTTGCTCAATGAATTTGTAAATGTTGATATTTTTTAAAGTTGGACCTTTGTCTAAGATTAACCGACGTGGTACACCAAATCTATAGACAACGTTATGAGTAAAGAAGTTAATCACATGATGAGCAGTGACTTCTTTGAATGAAACTACTTCAGCCCAGTTAGAAAAATAGTCTGTTGCCGCTAATATAAAGTGATGCCCAGCAGATGATGGTGGATCAATGGGCCCTATTACATCTGTCCCTAAACATTCGAATGGCCAGGATGCTATTGTGGGATGTAAAGGATTTGGAGGTTGATGTATAATATTGCCATGAATTTGACACTCGTGACATATATCTACATGATTGGTATAGTCCTTTAGCATTGATGGCTAGTAATAACCCATTCTTTTAACTTTAATGGCCATTTTAGGACCTGATTGATGTGCACCGCATAGTCCTTCATGAACTTCAGAAATAACTTTATCAGCTTCATCTTTCCCTAAACATCTTAGCCACATTTGTTCAAATGACCTTCGATATAGCGTGTTGTTGACAAACACATATCGCAATGATCTTTTCTTAATCTGTTTAGCCAATGATTTATCTATAGGGAGTTTTCTTTCTCTAAAGTAGTCAATGAAAGGTTGTCTCCAGTCATTTCACTTCAACTTCTAGGCATTCAAGTCAAGATTCAGATGCTCTACCAAATTTTCTTCCTGTAAACATCTGAGGTTTATCTTGTTGATTTTCAGGAATTATTTGTTGGGGAGATTGAGGAATAACTGAAGTTGTGTCCTGCTGACTTGGATTTGATGACCCCTCCTCCTGCGGGGAGCATAGAATTGCTGGCTCTAGTACTTGACGTGTATTGACACTGATTAGTACCGGCTCGTCATTCATGCTCTCCATTTATTTAGCAAGTTTTGCTAAAGAGTCTGCTTTACTGTTATGAGCTCGAGATACTTGGATTAATGTAATATTTGTAATTTGCTTCATGAGCTCGAGGACTCGCCTATGATAGTGAATCAATCTGACTCTGCCAATTTTATAAATACACATTACTTGATTTATAATGAGTTGAGAATACGCAAATATTTTGAGATTTTGAATTTCCATTGAAATAGAGATCTCAAGACCTGCTATTAAAGCTTCATATTCTGCTTCATTGTTAGTTCTGGGTTCATTTAAACCAAATGAAAATCTCATTATTCCTCCATTCGGTGCTATGAAAATAAGACCGATGCCGGCTCGAGCTTTGGGGAGGTTTGGAGGTTGGGCAGGTTTAATTGATGATGCACCGTCAAAATACATTTCCTATATTTGTGATTTTTCTTCTTCCATAATAATTAGAATTTGTTCATCGGGCAGATCATCATTTAGCGGTGAGTCTGCATGAACGGGATGTGCGGCAAGAAAATCCGCTAGAACTTGTCCTTTCATTGCTTTTTGGGGGACATACGTGATATCAAATTGTAGAAGTATCACTGCCCACCTGGCTAGGCGACTTGTCAACGCTGGTCTTGTCATAAAAATTTCAGTGGATTGATCTTTGATATCATTGTTATTTTATGGGACAGCATATAGTGGCGGAGCTTTTGGACAGTAAATATCAATGCCAAATAGTGCTTCTCAATTGGAGAGTAGCGTATTTCTGCCTCGATCAATCTTCGACTGATGTAGTAGAGTGCATTTTCTTTGCCTTCATCATTGTGCTGAGCTAGCAGTGCTCCAAGGGACTCTTCCAACGCTGCGGTGTATAGGATAAGAGGCTTCCCTGGAATTGGTGCTGCAAGGATGGGTGGGCTAAGAAGATATCTCTTGATACTGTCAATAACTTCTTGGCATTCATCATCCCATTTAAAACGAATGTCTTTCTTCATCAGCATTGCAAATGGTTGACATCTGTCTGATAAATTTGAGATGAACCGTCGTATAAATGCAAGTTGTCCTTGTAAAGAACGAAGTTGATGGAGACTTTTTGGAGGTGGAATTTTTATAATTGCCTTTACTTTGTTAGGATCAACCTCAATTCCTCGGTGTCGTACAACATACCCAAGAAATTTTTCTGAAGAAACTCCGAAAGCACATTTGAGTGGATTCATTTTGAGATTAAATTTTCTGATTCTTTCAAATACAATTCTCAAATCTTAGAGGTGAACTTTTTGATCTATACTTTTAACAACAAGATCATCCACATAACATTCAACTTTCTAGTGGATAAGCTCATCAAATATATATGTCATGGCTCGTTGGTATGTAGCTCCCGCATTCTTCAAGCCAAAGGGCATGACTGTGTAGCAGAATATGCCGATAGGAGTCCTGAAAGATGTATGTTTTTCATCTTCAGGTGACATTTTGATTTGGTTATATCCCGACGATCCAACCATAAATGAGAATATATCATAATTGGATGTATTGTCAACCAACAGTTCTGATATTGGAAGTGGGAAGTCGTCTTTTGGACATGCTTTGTTAAGATCCCGAAAATTGATGCATATGCAAATTTGTCCTTTCTTCTTTTTCACTAGGACAATGTTGGCTATCCAATCAGCATATTTTTCTTCTCGAATGAAACCTTCTTCGATGAGCTTCTTGGTTTTTGTAATCACTTGTTCTTCGATCTCCAACCTCATTCTCCTTGGAGCTTGCTTAAAAGGTACTGCACCTGGTTTGATTGCTAATTTGTGAACAGCTATATCAAGGGATAAGCCTGGCATTTCATCGTATGTCCAAGCAAAGCAATCCTTAAATTCACTGAGTAATGCTTTTATCTTCTCAACTTTATTCTTGGAGAGAAGAGCACTAATGAAGGTTGGACGAGGGTCCTCATCAGTTCCTAAGTTTATTTCTGTCAGTTCATCCATGGTAGCGGCCTGTCCTCCATCTTCAAGTTCTTCTGGTGTAGGTTTAGCTTCCACATCTTTCTCTTCATTTATATCAATGTTTTCAGTAACCATGTAATTATCATTTATCGCATAACATACATTTTTCTCAGTATGTTCTGCTACCACAAATCCCAAGCCTTTTGTATCACAATTACCCATTTTAGATAATTCGTGACACCACATTCTTTGAAAGAAAAGTGCTCGTCGTCGAGTGACCATATTATGAACTCCAGCTTTTTGTATCATTTGCTGAATTCTTTTGGGACAATATCTAGGCATCTCTGTAGGAATTATCTCTTCATCTTCATCAAAATTCCCAAGCTCATTGATATTATCTTCTTGATACTCTCCAAATTTGTAGAATAAGCTTCCCGGTCCACTACACCACGTAGGGGAGGTACATAAAATGTTTTAAGCTCTTCAACATTATGAATCTCACGGGATACAATTTCTCTAAAATGTTGTGGAGGGATCAGTGTAACCACAAAAGTATTCTCCCTTGGTTTTTCTTTAATCAAAGGATTGTGGATTTCAAAGATATCATCATCTTCCTCCGTGTCACTTCCCAGGTGGAGTACAACTTTATTTGATCTAGGTAATATGTTAGCCCTTTAGGAAAATTTTGTGACTTTCTTCTCGTATCCTTTTCTTCAACTCCTTTGAGCTATTTTGTACTTCTTGAGCTTGATGCTTTACTTGCAGAAGATTTTATCGGCTTTACTTTATTTAGAATGAAGTATTTTGCATCATAAAAAATTTTTACTTCGTGGACTGTGAAGGGTTGTATATCTCTAGAAATTCTGAACTCTTCCCCATCCTTTAGATATTTCATGCATTGGTGCATAGTTGATGGAACAAGACCATTCTCATGGAGCCAAGGTCTACCTAAGAGTGCCTTGAACGAAGTGTCTGCATCGATGATATGAAATTTGGCCTCTATGTATAATTCTCCAAATTTTAGTGGAAGAACAAACGAACCTACAGTTTTTTGTCCTTTCTCGTTAAAGCCATGCACCATAAGTTTATCTGACCCTAGATGTTGAATATCTAGGGATAAGGACCTTAGTGTGCACAAGCTCATGAGGTTTATTGAAGACCCAGGATCAATCAGGATTCGCCTTATTATGGTGCCATCACTTTCTGCCGTAACATATAAATGGCGATTATGTTCTGTAGTCCCTAACATGAGATCTTCTTCAGAGAATGTAATAATAGGTTCATTTCTGGCATGAAGAACTTCGCTCAAACATCTTTCTACGAAATATGCTTCATATCTCTCTGGATTTTTGAGAGCCTGTATCAAGAATTCTCGAAGATCTTTTTACATTAGAAGAGCTTCATAGATGCTGAGCTGTGATGGGATTTTCCTCAAATGAGAAATAATATTATACTCTATCCCTTTATTTATATCACATTTCTTTTTATGATCTTTAGGGATGATTTCTTCGTTGATAATTATATATTTTTCCTTGTCTTTGCTTGATAACCCTTTTTTTAGTGGCGACGGTGGCAGTACTTTATCGCTTCTTAACTATACTTGAGCCACTTCGTTCGATTCAACATCATCTGATGAAATTTTTGTTGAATGTTCAGAGTCTTCATTTAGCTTCACATGCTCCATTTGTGAAGCTATTTGCTGATCTAACTCAACTTCACTTGGAAAACACAGTTCTTCTTCTAAGTTATAATTTGTATGTAACACCATCAAACATGACTTAGATATCATTCTATTAATCATTTTTGTAGGAGGCATTATTATCTGACCCCTATCATGATCTTTTATAGAATCTCGTTGGGCTGCATTTGGTGGCACTGAGATGACTCGACATGTTTCTATATGGAGTTGATCTTCATCTCCTTGTTCATCATCTTCCACTTCTGATTGGTCTATTTAAAGCTTAGACATAAAGTCTGCAAGTGTTATAGGTCGCCTCAATGGTTGATGATAATTTTTTAAATTGTTGATGATCTTTTGAAGCACAGATCTCTTCTTCTTCTGTTTGTTATGCTTGTTAGAGTTACTGGACTTCTTGGAGGATTCCTTATAGAATCGTTTCATTTTAGAATGTCTCCAAGTTGATGACCTGGAAGTGGATGCACCTAAATTTGAATATCCTTTTAATTTAAGCACTGGTTTTGTAGAAGATTTCCATTTGATATGAGGAACTCCTTCAAGTTGTTTGATCATCTTTATTGTCTTCTTAGAGATTGCGGTCTGCCATTCATCTTTTTCTGGCATCATTTTCCCCTTCATTTTATCTTCTTTCTTAATCAGGGGTATAGGAGAAGACCCGATCATCTTTACGGATTCTTTTTTTGGGTGAACTAAAATATTATTTGTTAGCGTGAATTCACCATTTATGTACTTTCTTTTAAGCCAATCTTTGAATACATAACAATCTTCAATAGGGTGGCTGATAACTCGGTGATATGGGCAATAACTTGGATCATCTTTTTTATCAGCATCTTCGGGTCTTTTACACTCCGGTAATTCAAGACCAGCTTTAAGCGCTTGTTTTAACAGTTTTGTCACACTTTCCCTTTTAAAAGAATATTCTCTATTCATTTTCTCTTTAAGGGATGTGATCTGATCACTAGTTCTTGGCTTCGAACGTTCTCCTCCATTACGAAAAGTCTGAAACTTATCATTTCCTCCCAATATTAGTTTTGGCTGGGGTTTGGTGTACTGCTTCCCATTATCATCTTTAGGAGTAGATTGTTTTTCTTTCTCAATTCTTAAAGATGATGTGGAATAGATTTCATCTCTTTTATTATCCATAGCTTTATTTTTTTGAGATCTATCTGAATAATATTCAGACTTAGACAAGTTCAACTTTTCAAATTTAGTTACTCTGTCCAGTAGCTCTTGATAAGTGTTGATGGAGGCCATGCATAAAAATAGTAACATCTTATCATCAATGTTTCCCATTAGCAGTTGAACAGCATGCTCCTCTTCCAATTGTTGTTCGCATTTCATACTCATGTTGCGCCAGCGGATGATGTACTTTGTCACCGACTCGCCCCTTTTTCTTTTCTCTAAGGCAAGGTCAGCGATAGTAGTCTTCTCGGTAGCACTAGCGAACCTTTTCACGAACATATTTTCTAATTCTGCAAATGTCTTGACAGAATCATTAGGAAGCTCGGTGTACCATTCAAAAGCAGTCGCGGTTAAACTACTAATGAATTGGCGGAAGAGTAGAGCATCAACACCGCCAGTATTTCCACATGTTGCTTTAAATTGGGCCAGATGTTGTTTTGGATTGCTGGTGCCATTAAAAGTGTTGAACTTAAGCACTGCGTAAACCTTAGGGAAGGGCACCTGATCGTACTCGGCTGAATACGGGCGACCCTTGCTCACAAACTTCTGAACATGTTCTGATGCAATTACAGCTTTAATCTTTTCATTGATGATTGATTCTAACTATGGAGTCATCATCGGCTCAGATGCACTTGCAATATTTTGATGAGTTTGTGGATGAACAGGTTGATCAGCCTTATTTCCTCCTTCATTTCTGGCTCGTATTCTGGACACCTGGGGTATTGGGTCCATTGGCAGATTAGCAGGAATACTACTTGATACCTGCTGATTTGTTATTTGATGATTAATTGGTTGAGCAAGTGCAGGAGTAGTAGTGATGTTCTTTTGCATTAACGCATCATCGTAGTCATCTGTGCTAGCATTTCTATCATCTTGCTATTCAGCTCTGATATCTTCTTATCTTTTTTCTTCATTTGAAGTTTCAAACGCCTTTGTGCTTGTGCCAATGTTTCAGCAAGTACTTCTTCTTCCTGATCATCATTTTGTCCATCATCTGAAGGGACTTCTTCTTCTTCTAACTGCTCGTACTGAACTTGATCTTCTTGAGAGGTTGTTTTAGAAGAAGTGGGCACTGGTTCGTTGCGTCATCTATAGCCACGTGTTTGATGTGGCTCTTCACCATGTCCCACCATATAGACTACCTCAACATCCATGGTATCTTCATCTTTTTCATTTTCTTGTACTCGAATCTCAGAGCGACGCTTCCAGTAGATTTCTGGCTCTTCATGCGGTACATGAACTTCTTCAATTGGAGGAGTGCGATCAAAATTGACCTTCTTCTTAGAGGTTGAAGTTTGCTGACAATAAGATTTCTTGGCAGATTTTCCAAGGTGTCGACTATTGTGAATGTTAGTAATAGGCACCTTTTCCTTGGGTACCCATTGTTGACGATTTTTATAAAAGGCGGATCTCTGGGAGGCTGCACCAGATGTCACACCCATATTAGTTCTTTTTTTTTTATCTTCTCTGCGAGGTTTTGACCTCTAGATTTCTTTTTCTTTGAGCTGGGACCTTTCGGCAGCAGATCCCTGAACTCGAAATTCAGGTGTCACGCCCCGATGCTCACCACGCGGAGTATATTTTATTTTTCTTCTCTCCGCTGCAATAGACAGACGTTCTCTCGGCCGAGTCCTTATAGCTTCAATTATCAAGGGCTGCTGATATCTCTTCTTCTTCAGACCTTTCTCTTTCACGGTCTTCAGGACTCGATAGACTCAAGCTGAAAGAGTCTCGGGCTCTTTCTTCCTTGGAGGGATTGGGGCTTCAGGACGTTGATCCCAGAAAGATTTCTTTGGCTCCCCAGTAGGGCTATTTCTCTTAATCCATTTCAAATTTGCAAACCCATTCCGGGTTGGAATGGTAGCCTCAGGTTCTTGGGCTGGCAGGTTGGAGGAATGAGTTGGCACTAGTTGCTGCTGAGCTCGAAGTTCAGTATTCTTCTTTCTCCTCTGCCTTCTTGTTAGCCTTCCTCCAGATGAGGAGGCTTCAGCATCGTCCTTCCCAGGTGTAAATAACACGGTCGGCAGAGTGGTACCCCTAGCAGGTACCACAGATATTCTTCCTCCAACTATGACTCTCTCAGTGGCTGAGGCCTTGGGCTGTGATAGCCTTTCGAATACTGAGGTCCTATTTTGTTGAACTGCCTTTGTAGTAGCAGTTCTACCAGCTCCTGGTTGTTGCACGGAATAAGCACGTCGTGTATTAGTATCAGCAGAATTAGGCCTCACAGGATGGCCTTGAACAGTCAAGCCGTGAATAGGTACGACAGTAGCCTTTGCAGTAGCTGCAGAAAACTGTAAGCTACCAAATCGGATGGTGGCTTCAGAGTCTCCAGTATTGATGACGGCGTTAGCTAGCTGAATTCTAGCTCCTCGTCCCAATTGGACGGTAAAGGGTGTATTCTGTAGTTCCATTCTGCACAAATGAAAGGAAAGGGTTAGTATTCGAAAGTTGATACATCACCCTACACTTTGAAAGTACAGAGACTAGACAGAATAAAATATATGCACGAGATTATATTTAATTGTATATTTTTAAACCCTAAATTTAATAAATTTATTAAAAAAAAAATTCATTTCACTTTTTTTGTTGCTATTACGATTTATATAAACTAGCCAAAGATGGAAAGAGAAACCATCCCCAGCAGAGTTGCTAGAAATCTGTGGGCTCTGAAAAATTCTAGTTTTTTGATTGTGTTCATGGCCTTTCTACGCCATCAGTTTATTTTTCTGTTAAAGTGTTTGTATGGAGATGAGGACAAAGAGTTTTAACGAGATTAGGATCCGGGGGAATTTTCAGAAGGCAGATTGGGTTTTAGATAAGACACTACCCAGAGATTTCACCCTCATTTGGTGAGGACATTTTTGATCTGAGTTCTGGTTTCCTATAGGCGCAAGCCCCTACAGTTAATTACCCCTTCCGATAATTATAGAGAACTTTCGATTAAGGCTAGTCGTAAAGATGATTACATAGGTTATGAACATATCGTATAATAGCAATAATTTAGGGTTTAAATTTTGAATTTAGAAATTGGAAATTTGGAATTTAGAGTTTATCACCATAAACTTAAAACTTGTGGTAGGGGGAATGAAGACGAGCCCAATCAAGATCCCATGGTTCCGTCGTCCCGGGCTGTCATTATCCCTGGTCTACTTATTCATAGGAGGTAGTCGACCCAACCTGACAGAAGGTACCTCATCGGAAGCCATGGGTTGCTTCATCCAAGAATACCTTGTAGACCTGGGTTGATATTTATCTAAGGGGATATATCTGAATCCACCTTAGCTCATAGAGGGCTTTATGCCTATCGAATATACCCTATGATTCATAATTCAAGGGTTTGACGCCTTTAGGGAACATACGGGCTTTGGCCGTGATCGTAATATAATGGTGCCATTTTGTGGCAAAACCATCCGATCAGAGGGCACGTGCCACGTCCCTGTTGGCAAGAGACTGTTTGAGGATGAATCAAAGTGATACACCCGATATAACATTTGCTCTTAGTGAGCTGAGGTTAATTTCAAATTTATCACCCCCGACAAACGATTGCGGGAGGTGGATGATTTTTTTTAGTTTTAAGTTTTCAGATGATAAATTTTATTTCATAGATTTGATTGGATTTGATATTTGAGATTTGACCCCTCCGGTTGAGATTCCAGTCAATGCGGCCATCATCGGGGTGACATTAAGGTCACTTGTATTTTTGTAGGATTTTGGGAGGCATTTCACAATTCAAGTCATGTTGACTCCAATCCTTTCAAGGAGGAGGATGAATCTTGAAAATTTGACCCGCGCAGCATTTTCGAATCCTTGGATTTGTGATTTAGATATGACGATTGGAGCACATGCGGGTTATAGCATTTGACCCTGTGCAACATTCTCGGTTATTAGTGTTTGTAACTTTGATGCCCTGACCGGAGCACATGCAGGGGTATTTAGTTTAAGGGATCATATTTAATACATAAGGGACATTTTAAAATATTTAAATATGATCCATTTATGCGAATGATTTTATTTTAGATTAAGGCCCAAGATTTTATTTAAGGGCCTACGAACGCCTTCTGTCTGCTTGTACACAAGTTGAGGATCCGGCGGTGTTGTTCTAACTCAGGTTTCATTTAAAGCACATAGAAGATATTCTTTACATAACTTGCAAGGAATGCTTATTCAATAGGCATTAGGAGATTGTGCTAGTGTTCGTAGGAGAATTGTATTGGTTACTATGAATCTTCTGTTATCTTCTTTCTTTTCTCCTCTTAATGCATCTCCACCATACTCGTATCTTAAGATGTATTGATGGGTACACAAATCATTGTAATCAGCCCCATGCCATAAACTAACTTGATGATTGAAATTTCATATATCTTTTAAGGATTCATAAAATCATCTTGGAGATGTTATCACAACTATCATGAAAATGCTTTGCGAGAATTGAGATACTCATTTATTCTCAACAAAATTATTTAAAGAAAAGGCAATGATAGTGTGAAGTATCGTGTTCCTAACACATTAATTTTGTAATCGTAGGAGATTATCAAAAATATGTTAAGGGTGTCTTGTGGTCCACTTCTTCTTTGAAGCCAATCAAAAAGCACCATTACACTTATTATATATATATATATACATCGGCTTTGTGTCTTAGAAAATTGGAGTATTATCTACATTTTGACAAGTGTAGATCGTATGATCTTACCATACTACACTCCTCTTGTTTTGCTTGCAAGAACACATTTAACATTAGCATTTTGATCGATATAATTACCATGTACGGATTGTAGTATTCATTAGAGATTTTATACTATGGCTCATAAGTAAGCGATGTTCAAGATTCTTATAGTCATGTTGAATGCAAGCGTGCCTCGAGTTCAAGTTTGAGTCCATTTCGAGTTTAGGTCCAATATTATTTGATCAAATATGATTGAAATTTGATTTTAAATTTGAATTATGTTCAAATCAATTTCAAAATTTTTTACACAAGTCCTCTGTTATTCACTGAAAATTTCGGCAGCCTCCCGGCGTCTCCTCCCCACCGAGGGAGAAATCGGGACGGCACTGCCGTAATTCTTCCTACCCGGACCTAAGGTCGACGGCGTAGGGTCTTCGATTTCAAATCATCCCACCAGGATCTAAGATCGACTGCGTGAGGTCTTCGAATTGTAAAATCATCCGCCCAGATCTAAGATCGATGGCGCGGGGCTTCAATTTTAAAACCATCCCGGTCGGACCTAAGGTACGACGCGGGAGCACGACGGGTTCGGCTCTGGTGAATCGGCCGACGACGATGGAATGATGGGATCGACGGGGGTAGAGGTAAGCCATCCAACTTCCTTGCCTCGTGATTTTCTTCAGGTTCTCAGAGCTTTGTGTGTTTCTCTGAGAGTTTTTAGTGCGTGAATGTTAACCGAATGAGAGGAGTATTTTTTATGTCGTAAGTATGTCGGTGGGCGAATCGTTGTGCCGTTTGGGGTTTTAGTCGGTGATTTTGGTCGTGAGGTGGGACCGGGGGCTGTTACGTGAGAGATCGGAAGAGAGGCGACGATTGCAGTGACTGTGTCGTGGGTAGCTGTTATAGTCAACAATCCCATGCATTAGGTTTATTTGGGTCAACCCAATGGGACTATCTTATGTTATCCCAAGTGGGTTAAAACCCAAAATAAGCCAAACAAAACCCATACCAAGCTTGCCCAATTTATTGAAACCCTATATTGAACCTTTTAATTTTCCTTACCATCTTAGGTAACTGAAAAGGCCTGAACCCGAGCCATATATAGGCAATCTCCTCAATTTGATTAAGTTACATTTCCTCAAGCCTCTAACCTCCTTTGGAAACCTTCTTGCACTTTAGAGGATGGGTTTGAATATTCCAAATAGACTAGTATGTCCTTATACCAAATAGATTTGTATAACTACTAAAAAATCACAAGTTATCAGTGTACAAAGTCTGTAATTCACCTGGTAAAATACTATTACCAATTATTTTCTAGAGAAAAGTTGTCCAATAGAAATTTGCACATCCAAAGGTTTATTTTGTAAACAAAATATGCCGAAAATATTTTTGGTGGAATGCTAATGAAAAAATCAAAACCAAGATGTAATTTTTCCGAATGGAATTCTTGCATTTTATTCACTGGAGTTTTTAGCAAAAATTTTCTACTATTAATATTGATTGATAATGGCTATATGGTTTCGTCGGACAGTTGCCCATGGAAACTTCCATTAGATAATCTACTAGAAAAATTGGCTTAATGTGTTCATCGAAAAATCAAAACCATTTCATTGTGTCACTATTTCTGGTGGATTATCCTCCAAAATTTAACCAAAAACAATTATTAAAAAAAAACTTCTCTATTAGAAAAATGGTTTTTACAATACAACCTGCATAGAAACATTCCAAAACTTTATTCATTCAAACTTAAACATCTACATAAACATCAGAATCATCATCGAACATTGAACATAAACTTACATTCAAAATTAATTGGCTATTAACCAAATAGTATAAATGAAATTTAAAGTTCATTCATTTAAAGCTACAAAAATATCGAAAATAAATAACAACAGATGTCTAGAAATAAGAATACAACATCAACTAAACATAAGTCTCATCATGTACTGAAGCTACCTTTTCAATAAACTGCTCCCTCATTTTCTATAGTTCATCACACACTTAAGTTTGTTGCATCTGCATCAGCACTTGCCGGACAACTTATGTTTTTTTCACTTTCTTTAGCTCAACCTAAAGGGAAGCTACCTGTGTGCTCTATAATGATTCCTGGGTACTTGCTAAGAAGATGGAGCCACAAGATGTCTGTCCCTCATATGCATAGGATTGGAGCATAAACCATAAATAAGCTTTCAGTTACTTTGACTTTTTAGCCCTAATAAAGTAAAAGCAAGGCAAAGCTTTATAAATTTGAAAAAAAAAAAGAGCAATTGTACTCTATGATCATGATATATAAACTACTTTTCTTTATACTAGTATAGAGTCTTTTATCTTAAAATGTAACTTATAAAGTGTATAAAAATTTTTGAATGTCAAATGAGAATGTTTATCCGAAGTATAAAAGGAACCAAAAGAATGAATCTTCTTCCCTTGAAGATGACATCTTTCGAAATCCTTTTGGAAGGATGATCATTGATGTGGAACTTGATGATTTGAAGAATATAAATAATCTAATTTTGTATATTACTTGCATTGAATATAGGTTTAAAAATAAAAGTTTAATTAAGATGGAGCTTCTACACCATGTATTTTTAGCAAACCATGGGTTGCATATGTGTGTGGCACTTTCCATTTAGACATTATTTTTATACACTTCAGTTAGGATTTATTGATTTGTTTATTTTTATTATGCATTAGAACTACTTTTTTGTAGGTTTCCACACTTTGATGTGTTTTTCCTGAATGATCACTCAGCTTAGGAATTGTGGAACTTATTATTAAAAAAAACTAACACTCTTAACATTTTTAGGAGCATGAAATGCATTTTAATTTCTCGCTACATAGACAAAATTCACACACACCATTAGCAAGCTAGTGTGGACAAATAAAACTACCACATGATTCACTTTAATGTTTCTTTAGTAAAATCTAAATAGATATTATTATATTATAATGAAAGATGGACTAATATATCACTATCGATTTAAAAGGAGAAATAAAATTTACTTTCTTAATCTAACACAACATAAGAAATGTTATATTCATCCCAAAGAATCAATGAAACATTAATCTATCATTTATATTATGAAACTAAACCATGGTATAAAGTTATAGTCTGTTTCAATAAGATTCCCTAATCTTTGAGAACTAAGTATGGTTTTTTTTTTAACTGAGTTCTAGACTCCCTATAGAGGCAAGCCCCTATAGTTAATTAAATATCAAGACAAGTCTTGAGATAACTTTTGATTAAAGCAATGACTAAACTTCTAAATTTATAAAGTTTTAAGGAAAAGTTTGAGAGGACTAAAGAAAGGATATAACCTTTATATTTAGAAAATTTTTAAGCTTTGTATTTTAGATGATTGAATAATCCTTTTGGGGATAAGAAAATTTGAGTAGTGTATAATTAGGACTTATGTTTTCCTAGAGTGATCTATCATATAACATCTTAAGCGCCATCCAATGCCTCAATGCAATACAAGATAACTCTATATCTAGAAATTAGGAGATATAATTCAATAACATTAATCATGACTTTTTTAAAATATAAATGCATCTAAGTAGCATAATGCAATGATATATGAAAGTAAAATATAGATAAAACTTTTATTCTTTATAATTTAAGTAAAGTACAACCCTAGGTTTATTGTAAACTAAAGGGGGAAAGGATCCACCATAATAAATCTTGACTTCTATTCATATAGAATGTACATTAAAAATTGATTTCTTCCTTTACTTTAACTACATCCTCGTCATAAATATAAATCGTAGGAACACCATTAAAAGAAGAATGAGTAATGGAGTAGGGGTTGAAGACCTAGAAGCACTGGATATAATATCATTAAAATATCTCAAAGTAACATGAGTTCCATTACTAAATAAGTAAAAAAAACATGTTTCTTTGTCAAAGATGACGACATTACATTTCTCCATGGATTGGGTGGAGGATCTGCCATGCCAACCCAGCAAAAAATTGGCTAAAGAGACCTAAGAACAAATCACCACGGAGATCCCAGAATAATACTTAACACAATATTAACAGAGAAAGTGACAAATAGATCTCACCAAATTACCTAGAGAAGATGATCACCAAAGAGAAACCTAGAATCGCCAGAGCACGAGGAAAACATTCCTAGGTTAGTATAGGGTTTTTTTAATTTATTAAACATCCTTTTTTTGGGAAAACTCATAGAGGGGTCTACACATTGATTAAAATTAAAATTATAAAATTCTTAAAAAGGACCTCAAGCTCACTATTGCTCAGAAGAGCTACAATAAAAATCAATATAAAATATAAGAGCCAGAGGTCCCTCCTAATCCAAAATACAAGAAAACTTAGGTACATTCTAGGGTGGCAAGAAACCAGCACCCAAAAAATAAAGAAGATCCACATATTGACATTAAGCATAATCTTCCCACCAAAAAAATGAGGAGTTACACTAAAATAAACCTACAAAAAAATAGTTAGAATGAGGAGGGGAGTTGCACATGTAATAATTAAAAGGATAGTAAATAATCAGATTATAGAGATGCGTATTATGATAACAATCCAATAGTAGATGGAAAAACAATAGCATTGCTGACAACGTAAGTTAATCCCATATCAAAATAGTAATACTGATACCACTTGAATAGATGAAGATAGTGAAAATATCTAAATTAAAACGTCAAGATAACTAGAAAAGTAAGTGAGGATAAACCCTAAGTAGCCCCCCACCCCCCTCCTACATTGACGGGCAGAAGAAGAAGCTAGGAATTCTGAGAAGCCAACAAGCATAACATGCCCAATAATTAGGAAAAAAGCTAACTAAGAAAAATAGCTATAGCCAATTAAAACATGCAAAATAAAAAATAACAAGGAGAATGGTGATCTGGCCGAACAACAGCACTTATACAACCAAACAGCTTACTGCAGAGCAAAAAGAGAGCATAAAAATTGTCACTCCCACCATGAAAATTCCAAAAAGATTAGAAATCATGCTGATAAATAAAAAAGCCACCCAATAACTGCTAGAAATAGATCAATAGAACCTAACAAGTAAAGGACTAAGCTTAAAGAAACCCAACAATAAAAACCCAGCCATCAAAACACAATAATCTAGTAATACGAAACAACCAAATTAGCTAAAATAGATAAATAAGGAAAATGTGTTGGTAATTGCAAAATAAGCTCAAGAAAGTAGCATCAATGTTCCCCTCAAAAAGCATACTAAATTGTTACTCCAATCTAGCCCGATACCATCCCAAGCAACAAAAAATTACCTCGCACCTGATAGGAGGATAGGATTATTCTGAGGAGAAATAGCAGATATAATTCATAAGAAAAACACCACTAAAATTCTTGAATCACTTTACAAAAGGAAAGGGAAAAAAATAAGGATACACCATGTAGTAAATATACAACAGGCGACCAATATCATTATCCATGAAAAAATTGCAAAGGAACAAAGAAATATACTAAAAAGAACTACCCATCCAAAAATGCCACTAAAAGAAATAGTCCATGCATAACAGAATGACCATAAAGCCAGAGCATAATAACCCAAAGAACTCTATAGTGGGTATATATTATCAACACTTGAGGTATAAATTAAAGAAAAAAGGGTTACAATCATTACCTAAATCTGGCCCAACCACATAATGAAAGAGGAGAAGGATAAGATAAAACAACTCAAAATGAATATAAATAAGAAAGAACCCATGCAAAACCATCAATGATAGGAAAAGAATACCAAAAACACAAAAAATTAATTGGGCAATCAAAACATAGTTAGAATTGTAATCCAAATTATAGATGATGAAAAAAAAGGCATAATAGTCCAAACAAGAAGTAGAAGAAGAAAGCCTAAAATCTGATATAGGGTAAAAAAATTTTTTTCCAATCTAACAAGGCATTTCAAAGTATTAGACAAATTGACAAAAATAAAATCAAAAAATAATTCCAAGTTACAGCCATGATTGGCTAACCAATCAGTGCAAGCATTTCCTTTCCTTTAAATATAAGTAATAGGGTAATTGGCAAAAATCTAAAGTTGATTAATCTCCCTAAGTAGGTAAAATAATTTCGGATTTCAAAATTTATCTATAGGGTCTTTTAAGTAATAAATACTACAAGTAGTGTCCACCTCAATTCATATATTAGAAATTCCAATAGAAAGAAATAATTGAAGGCCATGTAAAATAGCTGAAAGCTCAACCCAAATGACAAAAACACTTATTTAAGGGATTAACATAAGCCATGATGATAATCCCAAGAGCATCACTTATTATACCACCCAACCATAAGCTAAATCTTTAATTGAACGTTCAACATTAAGTTTGAAAGTATTACAAGGAGGTTTAATAAAAAAACCAGCTTAGATTCATCAATAAAATCATTATTATTCAAAGAAATACCCAAGTCTTGAGCCACAAAACCATAACCTCTTAAGTTATTGGAGGAGAGAAGGTTAGCAGAGTAAAGCTTCATAACTTTATCTTTAATATTTCTATAAATTTTATGATGACTCATGCCATTATTATTGAAAAGAGAGTTATTTCTAGTAAGCCACAAATACCAGAAACCAATGGAAGGAATAACATTCCTAATATGACCTATAGAGTTAATAAAGCACAAATTGAGCATTGCATTGATAGAAATATTAGAAGTTAAAAGATTCAGTCTAAACATGTCATCAAAATGAATGAAAATTTTGACTGTAATAGGATTAGAAATAAAGACATGGTGCGTATTCTCCACATGATAGAGACATTGTCATTTGTATGGTAAAATGAAACTTCTTTTAATTAAATTCTCATAAGTAGGAATGCAATTATGCATAATTATCCAAATAAAAGTAGCAATTAAAGTAGAATACCCTTTATGCCAAATCATGGAAAACACTTTAGCAATAGTATTCTTAACTTTAAAAGCAATATTTAATCTGAACATACCATTATTAGAAAGGTTACATAACATATAATCATCATATTCAACATTAATAAGCAAATGTTAAATATTGTGAAAACTAAACGCAGGAAGAACTTCAAATAGTTTATTGTAGTCCCAACTATTCTTGGTAATTAAAAAAATTGACCTTAAAAGTAGCAGTAGAAAAAGTGTTAATAAGAGAGTCAATAGAATGAGCACCTAAACAATAATCTTGCCAAACAAAAATGTTAGCACAACTAAAACTCCATTGGATATAAGGCTCAACTTCCATTTAATACAACAAAGTCTTTTCAAAACTCTAGAATCAACCTTATTATAAGAGCACATAGTAGGATGCTTACCAACACATTATTTAGCATTCATGAACTTAGACTAAAGGCTAAATTTAGCATGAAAGTTAAACCACAGCTTGATAGAAAAAGCAAAAGATAAGTCATTCATATATTTACAACCCAAGACACCTTCCTACAGAAACCCCACATTAGTTCCTCCATGAAAACCAAATGATTTTAGAGGTGCTATTAGTGCCTTTACAAAAAAACTTATTAAACAACTTTTCAAGCCAATTACAAACAATACGAGTAGGTTGTAATGTTTGAAATATATAAGTAGATATGGAACATAAAATACTTCAAATAAGAATCAATCTCCCACCAAAGCTTAAAAATTTAAACTCCTATGAAATAAGCCTTTTTTTCATAGAAGTAATAAAATCATAAAAAAGTTTTCTTTATACCTTTTTAAAGTGGAATCCCCAGATCCTTAATAAGAGAGAACCTTACACAAAACCGATAGTAGATTTGATAGCATTGATACAGTCATGACGGACATTGTTAGAAACCAAAATACTGCTCTTACTTTTATTAAGGAAAATACTACTAGAAGTTTCAAAATTATTTAAAAAACACTTGAACTTATTAACCATATTTAAAGAATAATGGATAAAAATAATAATATCATCAGTTAAGTATAAATGAGAAATAGGAAAATCACCCATGCATAGTTCTAATATAAAGGTTAGGGTGATTTTCAAGTAGTAAGGCCACTAGATAAATACTTAGTAACAATAAAAAAAAAAGAGCAGGATATATAGGATTACCTTGTCTTGTCATGTGAGAAGATTTAAAAAAATCAATTGCTTTTACCATTAACAATCAATGAGAAAAAGGCTCCTTCAATGCAATTTTTTATAAGGTTAATAAAAACCAAATTAAAACCAAATAACTTAAAGTTGTTGTAGAGGTAATTCCATTTAATGTTATCATAGGCCTTGATAATATCTAATTTCAAAATCATGTTTCCCCCTGTCATCAGGATATTAAGATAATGAAGGATCTCTTGAGAAAGTAAAATGTTATCAGAAATTGCTCTATCCTTGAAAAAACCAATTTGATTAAAAGAAATAATTTTAGAAAGTAAAGGAGATAAACAATTCATAAGAAATTTAAAAATCAACTTACAAATGAAAGAACAAAGATTAATATGCCTAAGATCGTCCTAGTTATTAAGGGCATTCTTCTTAGGATTAAAAACAATTAAAGTTGATGAATAAAATTTGGAATAAAGTTCCCATCAAAGAAATATAAAATTGCACCATATAAATCAGAGCTCAAAATATCCTGAGCCTTTTTAAAAAACATAGTAGTAAAATCATCCAGACCTGCAATAGAAACAAAATTCATAGAATGAACATTCTCCTTAACTTCCTCTAAGGATGGAGATTAGGTAAGAGACATATTATCATCTTAATTAATGATATTAAGAATAATGTTAGGATTATAAGTAGGAATATGGTCAAAGTTTTTGTTAAAAAAAAATTAAATTGATCCACGATAAAGTTTGTAATATCCCACGCATCCTCAATTTGGGAACCATTAACTAGTGAAATTTTATGTATGAAGTTTCTAGTTCTATTCTTCTTGACCAGGGCATAAAAGTATTTAGTTTTATTATCTCCATAAAAAGTACGAGGTAGAAGCTTTTTATTTAAAGAAAACTTCCTCCTAAGCTTGTAAATTTTTTTGCTTCTTGAAGAAGCTTAAAATTTTCATCAAAGGGATCAAGTTGAAAGTTATGCTCAATAAAATTAACTTTATCCTCAGCAGCAAAAAATATTAGTTAAAACATTCTTATTCCACCAATTGATTTTAAACTTTAACCTTTTATGTTTGAACCAGAATCTATTCATGCCTAAAATATAGTTATTAGGTTGTAGAGGAGCATGCCAATTTTCCTTGACCATGTTCAAAAAAGAATTATCAATTTACCACATATTTGGAAATCTAAAGTTGGGAGCAGGACCATCCTGTCGCACATTAATACCAATAAGGAGAGGAGAGTGACCAGAAAAGGTTCTATTGAGAATCTTAAAAGAATATTGTCATAAGAATTAATCCAAACATCATTAAAAAGTACATGATCCAAAACTTTCCATAAATTAACATTATTCTAAGTAAAATAATTACCAACATAACTTATGGCAACTTAATTGTAATTAAATATCATGTTATTAAAATCCTTCATAGACTGATAGATAGGGTCAAAACCACAAAGTCTCTAAGAAGGATTGGAGATAGTGTTGAAATAACTAACCACAAACAAAGAAAAATTAATTAAATCATAAAAATTAATGATTTGTTCCCAAAGAAAATTTCTATTAATACTAAAGGAAGCAGCATACACAAAGGAAGCATAACATTTAAACTGCCACAATTGAATACTACAATGAATGTCTTGAGAAAAATCAATAATAATACCAATTGAGAGTGGATCTTTCTAAAAGGCTAAAATTTTATTTGAAAAATTAATAATAGCTTGATTGAACCCATGAAGAGAGATGTGGAATCCAACTTAACAGAAGAAATAAATGGTTCGAGCAAAACAAACATATAAACATTATGGATACGACATAAGTTTGTTACCCTAGTTTTAATAGAAGGGAAACCAATGCTCCTAACATTCCAAAAAATGGCCTTAAACATTAAATTGTAAATTACTAGTTTGAGAATAGATACTTTTAAGAGATTGTTAAATGGCTTTTTTATTTTTCCTATTCTTTGTACCTCGCACTTTAGTAAAATAATTCACATTATCCAATAAGCTAGCATTATAACTCCCATAAGCATTAAAGTTCTTAATATTATGAGTGAAAGTAGTTGAATCCATAGTACCATTACTCAATTCCTTGACATGATTAAGAGCACATACATCCGTGTCATCCTCAAGAAGATCCTTCTTCCATATTACCTTCTTCCATATTTTCCTGATAATTCAGAAAAGGATAAGATGAAATTTTATTAGTACATTCAATATTATTCAAAACTAAATAATACTTATACAAGTTTTTATTAATAGTATGGAATAATTGCAATGTTGTTAAAATAAAATTATGATAAGAATAGATAACATCCATTTTCTCATCAAAATTTTGAACAAATTAGGAAGTTGGCATTGTTTATCTATAATAGATAGATGAGAGCCATTTTTTATAGTATATTAGAAATCACAAAACCTCCATTAACGTGTTAACATGTTCTAAGTCCCCAAAGTCAATAGGTTCAATATTAACATTGTTAGTAAAGTGCGGGTCATACAAAGGTCTTGAGGTTGAGAATTACTCTCACTTGGCGCATTAGTTTCATGTACTAGATTAGAAATCACAAGAGGTAAAGTAGCAACTACCATATTAATTTCTTTAGAATCATTGGAAGAGTCTTTTTTCTTGCAAAGGTGAGGATGCAAAATAAAACATTCTGAAATATGATGTCCATGCATTTTACAATTACAATAAAAAATGGGGAAATTTTCAAATTCAACTTTTTGTAGATACCTACTATGCTCCAGTCCAAGCCATATTTACTTAGGATGTTTTTTGAAACATTCATTTCAACCAAAATATGAGCTACAAATGAACGAGAAATAGAAGCAGTTGCATGATTCATTTGTAATGGACTACCATAAATCGAAGCTAACACAAACAAAATCTATTAGTTAAACAAATGAAGCCATAAATTAGGAAAAGAAATCCATACATGCCCCATAAGTGATTGTTACATGACATCAAAAGATGGTGACCATTTGAGCAAAAGCGTTTAACAAGATTGAATTTAATAAGCTCTTCTAGAGAATATACGACTATAATTTATGTCATGGGAGTGTTGGATCGTAATGTGATGTTGATCCACACAACTTGTCAACTGCCTAGATTTCTCTCGGATGGGATGAATTTTTTCATCCACATAACCTATCAACTGCCTAGCTTTCTCTTAGATAAAAGGTTTCATTTTCCTTATTCTAGACATAAAAATCAAGTACACCTCACACCAAATTAGGTAATTATTGATCTATATCACATATGATTTATACTAGAATATTGGTATTATACTTCTCTTGGTTAATACGACTGACATTTTGATTCTTGATGAGAACCATCCAAAAGTTCTAATATAGTTCAAGAAGAAAATATCTGAACACTAGAAGACTTAGTTTATGATGTAATTGAGACAATTTGAAAAATATATAGATGAGTCACGAAATAAGGATACACAAAACTTCAGTGATTTGTTTCATGCTCCTTAGTAAATAATTTAGAAAGGGTGCATCACTCACTCAGAGTTATATGTTTCTATGAAGATGTTAAGCATCATGACAAAATTCAATATCCCATATGAATATTTTAATCAATTTGTTGGGCTACTTAAGGAGACTAATAAGATAGATAATATAATACATACAGATTTATATCAGACTAAGAATTTGGTTTCAAAAGTTAGTTTGATATAAAAATAAATTATTATGTTAATTGATACATGCTATACTATCAAGATAATATGCCATATATTGCATGCTACCATTGCAGTGAAATAAGATTCAAAACAAAGTCTTTGATGAAAAGAAAGTAGAAGGATATACCTATTAGTAGGATGTTTTTTTTTCCTATAATTCCTAGATTGTAATATTTATTTACATCTATGAACTGTGTTGCACATATGAGATGGAATAATGAACAAATCTAACAAGTTGGTGTTCTAACACATTTGTTAGAAGAAGTGGCCTAGAAACACTTTGATCATACACATCTTAACTTCGCCTCAAAATCAAGAAATATTAGATTAGGTTTATATATAGTTGATTTTGTCCATTTAGATAAGAAGCTTCACCTTACATATGATGTCCCCTAGAGTTGTGTATGACTACACCATACATTATTCATATACTAATAGTTCCAAGGCCATATAATCCAAAAGAAAAGAATGATGCATTCTTATAGCCTTAAATTAATGATTTAAATTTTTTATGGAAAGGAGTAAGTACAAATTGAAAGTTTGTTAGGCATGTTAAACCCTAAAGAACTAGTCCGATGCTAACTAAGAGGGGGGAAGAATTGGTAGTTTTAAAAATATTAAATAAAAAGAAAATCTTTTTTTGATATTTTTAAATATTTTAAAATAAAATTATAAGCCTTGATGTAGAAGAAAAATAATTTTTACAATAATAATACAATCAGATATTTCAATCATAGAACAAATCAAAGAAAAAGTGCAGAAATAAAATGCAATGAAAGTAATAAGAAAGAACACACTAAGTTTTTTGGTGGTTCGGTCAAATCTGACCTACGTCCACTCTTTGGAGATTCACTCTCAAAGTATTACACCAAACTGAAGTGACTCTCCTTTTGCTATCATAATAATACAGAGAAGCCCTTATAAAATATTTCCACCAACATAGTGCGGTAGAGAACCTTGAATCTTTTTACTCCGTCCTGGAGTAGGCAAGAAACACAAGAATCCTTTTAATCCCTCTTGGAGTAGGCAGAGACCTAGATCTAATGCTGAAGATGATCTCCCTGGAGCCACCAAGGAATTAGTGGAGCAACTTGAAGAAGATGAAGAACACCTTGCTTGGAGTAACCTTTGCGATTCCCTCAAAAACTCCCACTTATAAGGATCTCTCTCTCTTAAGCCCTCCCTCTTCCTTCTCTAAACTCCCTCTTGGATCAACTCCACATCAAAAGATTAACCCAAGGGTTAATACCATTGCTTAAATAGAGAGCCTCCAAAAGAAGTCCTAATTTTTAATTCTACACAACTAATCATCTAGAATGACAGACATATCATCCTATAAAATTAGTATCATACCATAGTGATCGTCTAGTATGATATTAGATGATTGGTGGCGATCTCTATATCATCCAAAAAATATCTTGGGATATCCAAGATGATCCTCATGGATGATTAGAGTAAAGTTATGGTTTTTCATCTTGGATAATAGGGATCATCCTATGAAATATACTATATTATTCAGTACTATCCAGATGGATCATCTCGTATGATATGATTGAGCAATTTAACCATAATTACCACTTTACTCATCGATGCTATTTAGGTATGATTATCATAAATTATCCAGAATGATGTATATCATCATCTATGATTAGAACAAAATTTGAAAATTAAAGCATTACCTTAGTTATGATTTGAAACTATTTTCCTCATTTAAGCTAATCGCCCTTGACAATATGGATTGTCCAGTATGATTAGTTTAATCACTTGTAATTAGCCAAATTCCCTAATCAAGATTTTTACTTTTAACTGATCATTTTGTAAAATTCATATTATCATGTACAATTTGGTCAAAAATAGAAAAAAAATTTCTAACTCACCAAATTTCTCCCCATAAGTATGTGTGTGCAAGGTTACTTAGCTTGGAGTTTACCATATTCAAGATTTAACTCAAGAAAGGTAAAATTACATTGATATGAAATAACAAGCATACTCTGTCATAATCTATCCAATCTTGAGCTGATTTGCATTGCAAGTGATCTTTGTGGACCTATAAAGTTAGTATGCATGGAAAATAAAATAGTAATTCAATAATAGCAGTGGTAAAGAAACAATAATATTTGTTATCATCAAAATCAAGGTATTTGGATCTAGATTTGCAACAATCTCACCCTTTGATGATGGAAAACATTGTTGTTAAAAAATTCAGATCAAGTATTTTTTTTTTAAATTTAAGAAAGAAAGGAAAAAAATGAAACATAAAAATAATAGTAGTAAAACAAGATAGATTACACAAAAGGGAAAAGCAAACAATTCAACAACTACTTTCCCTTTTTACATCACAAGAGGAAACAAGGAAAACACCACATAGAACAAAATATATAGAAGATAACCAGTACAAATACATAATGATTCCAATTTGATGTATATTGGGGGATTTTGTTTTCATTTGAAGTACAACCTTGACCATGAACTCTTTAGGCTATCCTCCTACCTCTTTGAGGTAAACTATTTGGAGGCCCAAAGACCATTCCCTTGACATCATCTTTGCTACTTATATTTTGTATTATTTTATTTTTGGCCATTTGTACTTTTGATTTTTGAATTTCTTTTGAACTTTGATTTTTTGCTTTATCCTCTTTGACATTGAGCTCTGCCTTAGAATATGTAGTAAACCCTTTAAGTATGTAGTACACAGTATCCTCATAGATCCCAATCTCATGAATAGAGAGTGGTTATAGACCATCCTTGACTTCATACTCAATGTCATCTCATTGGTACTTGATGCTTTGGTGTAGGGTAGAAGGAACCATCCTGTACTCATGGATCTAAAGCCTCCCTAATAGCATATTAAAGGATATTTCCAAATCAATTAAATGAAATTTCTCATGTGTTTTGAACTCTCCTATCTTTAGAATGAGGGAAATTGAACCTAAAGCCTTCTCTCCCTTTTTGTTGAACCCATGAACCATGAAATTACGAGTTGAGAGCCTACTAGTGTCAACGCTAAGGTACAGAAGAGTCTTTATGTTCATAACATTGACTAATGAACCCTGATCAATGAGGACTCTAGATAACTTAAACTTTCAAACATTCATGGTGATGTGCATTGGGTGATTGTGATCGGCAGTTCCTACGAGTAAATACTCATAAAAAAAGGTTACTCATAGGAATTCCTTGAATTACAAAGGTTCTTATGAAGAAGTTGAAGGTAGTTGAGCATGGAAAATCTTTGGGTTTAGAAGTGTTTTAATTATAGATTCTTTCATCTCCTTTGAGAGGACGAGGGCATCGTAGAAGCTCAACTTAGTGAGAAACTTCCTAAGGTGAGCTAAAACATTATAATCAATAATGGGAATCTCATGACTAGGAACCAGTTAAATGGAAGGAGGATTTGATTATTGAGTGGGGATTTGAATCAGATTATTGCATACAACTTGTATTCCTTTTTCTTAGGGAGGAAGCCTAGGGGGTAAGACATTACCACCTTATAGTTGCACCTGCACAATTTCATAGGGAAAAATTACAGTAAGGATTATGCTCTACGTAGATGATTGATTGTCATTTTTTGAGTGGGAGTTTGAATCTTAAAAGAATATCACGACAGAACTCAATTCAAAATTAATTTTGGGGGCGTTATGATTTGATAAGACTTCAGATTCATTTCCCCCTTGAGAGGTCAAATATAGGGAGCTATGTTTTTGAAGGTCTTGATTGATCTCAGCCAAGTTTTCATTGTGATCAAAAGAAGTGTCTTGTTAAAATTCATTATGAAAAAAATTATCATTTGTAGAAGTATTATTTTTTATTGATTTTTGAACCTTTGCCTTTGATGGGGTAAAGTAAAAGTTAAATTAATTAATGGGGGTAATGGTTTTGAGCCATCATCCTCCATTTTTACATATCTCTTATCAACACATTTCCTATCTATAGAAATATATATCTTTTTATTTTTATTGACTATTGCAGTTCCTATAATTACAAGAGATGAAACCATCTCAATGTCCTCCTACAAAACCTTCAGGTCAAAAACCCATATCGGGCACTGGGCTCTTATTGACAGCTATAGAAAAAGATTAAAAGGTTTGTTAATAAAATTTTTAAATGCCCAGGATAGAGCAATATCCTAATAATCTTCAATGGATATAGAAAGATTGGAATTTTTACCTGAAATGGATTTGACAGACCCACAATCTGGATCGACTAGACACTCCTTTGGATTTGTAATGTTGTCCTGATAGAAGTTCTTTTTTTAGCTAATTTTTAAAAACCATACAATCTTTAATTTTGTGGCCCAATATGTTGTGATAGGGGAAAAAGTTAGGATCATCCTTCTTAATTTCCTCTTTTGACTTTTTTGCCTCTAGCAATAAAAATCTGGTTTCTTTTAAAGACTCTTGATGAATTTCCTTATTGATTCCCTTTTAAATGGATAAGGATGAGCCAATCTCTCTTTAAAAGAAATTAGGTAAGGCTCCCTATTGGGTTAAGAGTTTACATGGATGGGTTATGATTCTTAGATTTATTGGGGTGGGGTATAACTAAAATGAGTATTGGTTGATTTCTTAAACATGTTAACTACTAAAATTATGTCTGATCTCTTCTCAAAAGATTTTACAAGTTTACTTGATTTCTTCTCCTCAGAAGAATCCTTCAGAATGGAATTCTAGAAGCCTCTTCTCAAATATTATTAGCTTTATTGAGAAGTTCTCAAAGGCTTTGATTGTAAACCCCTTTAGTAGAAAAGTAGTGGACCCATGCATATTATTTAAAAAATATCCTCTGTATGTTGCTCCTATATCTATGTTCATATTTTATAAAGAGGTTCTACCACCTTAAGATGTATCCAATCAATAATTATCCTAATTTTTTATTTTCCAAGATGAGTTATTGAGCTCCTGATAATCTATTTAAGAATAGACCCTCAAGCCCTATAAAATTTTTCACTAAACCATTTGGCAGATCTACGTACCACTTAAAATCAATACCAAATAGAATATTCAAAAACTGGCAAAAAAGTAGAGCATCTGACCCTTCTTCATTGCAACAACATACTCAAAAGTGGGCTCGATGCTCTCCTAAGTTTTCTTAAAAAAATAAAGAAACTTTAAATGAAGGTGGCACAAAACCCGTTGTATAAGAGACTAAATCATATTCCTCAAGGTAGGGTATATCTTTTGGAATATATACATTCTCTTAAAAATGGGCTAGGTCCTCCCTTACTTGGGTCTCAATTATCTAAGGGATATCTATATCCAATGGTGAAATTAGAAAGGTAATTAATGTAGGATCTAGAATCTTGGCACTAGAATCTTTCTTCTTATTATGTTCACCCACTATGTGTATTATAAGTTGCAACTTCTAAGGATTATATTACTTTGTTTTGAACAACCGACTTTGTATTTTCTTAACTCTTAGCATCATTTCCTCATCCTTCCTTTCAATACTCTTAATGTATTCATCCTTCTCCCTTAAATTGAATGAATTGTCTGAATCTGATTTGACTACTACTGACTCTTCCTCTTTACCAAATTGTTGTTTACAAGTCTCAACATCTTTAGTTGATACTCTTATCTCAATTATATTGACATTCTCAGCTAAATCTTGATCCATTAAAAGGTCATTCAAATCTGGATAGAAGCTTCTATAGTATTCTTCTTTAGAATCTTATAGATTTCATGGGCCACTTCATCTATTGGTTTACCATCAATTGACTTAGTATCTATTGAGAAGTATCCTTTGCATTCTAGCATCTCCTCAAATTCTCTCTCATCAAGCTTTTAGAGGATTTCCTGGATCTTAAGATCTTTATCTGAAACTAGCTCTACACCTAGTTGATATAACACTAAATAATTATTATATGGAATGATCCCCTCCCCTTAGACTATCCCAAGGTCTTTAGTCGTAAGGATGACATCCTTCATAGGGTCAAAAAAATCCATCTTGACAGGTGGGGTAGAGTACTCACATCCCTTAAAGGGGAGTCTAGGGACATCATCTAGTGGCTAAACTGAACTATCTTGGATCAAAATTCCTTCATATTTTCTAAACTTCATAGGTACATACATCTCATCTTGTGACATAGGCCTCTTGACCTTAACATCAATTATTTTCTCATCTTTAATAGCCTCCTTTGACTTAACTATCACTAGGGCCAATCTTGAAAATTTTAAGGGTGGGATCAATGGTCTACCGCTATGGGGGCTTCCCTTACCAGGTTAGTTAACACTATCTTCTCCATATTTATAGATGGGAGGCTAGGCACCCAATGATATCCAGCCACTAACACAGACATAACAGGCTCTTGACAATTTTTTTTTATCCTCACTAGATGAGGAGTCAGGTTCTTTGTTTCAAGCTTTTCTTTTTTAAATACCTCTTTCTCAAATTTATGTGAGATCATCCCTTTCAAGTGTCTCATGTACTATTATTTTGTCTCACCTCCTTGAGTAGAGAAGAAGTGAATTATATTTCTTAGAATTTTGGTTATCAAAACTTATTTCTCCTTTGGAGTCTTCCAGATAGAGTAATTCATAGGGCATGGTGGAGAGCTAGTAATCCTGGAGACTCTCTTGTCACTTATAGTACTTGTGAGGTGGTGGAAATGTCTCCCCTTAAGGAATGGAAGAGAGTCAGGACTGGGCATCTCCTCAACACCCTCTAGCTCTACTAAACTTAGGGCCTTCAGCTCAGCTATTTCTTTGACTTGTTTATCTTCTTTGTGACTCTCCTTAGGTAATTATCTTTAGCATTCTTACTAGTGAAGGGAATTTTAAAACTATAGGACCCCTTCTTAAAAATAGAGCTAGCTTTAGTATCAAATACAAATTTATGTTATTTTTCTTCCATGGAGGATACAACATTACTTGGGTGACAACTACATTCATTTTAGGAATGGGGGTGGCTGTCCCCGCCCAGACTGCTATCTCTACCAGGGGGATGTCCTCATCACCCTCAACAACAAGGTTGATATTTATTCCATAATTAATTGATAGTTTCAAAGTTTTGAATCTTTAAAGTAGATTAATTTGTTCGGAATTAATTCCTTGACGTATAAATCTTTATCAATTGAAAGACCAACTTACCACCCATTATTTAAGAAGATTGATTATCTGAGATTTGAAACAAGAAGATTTGAATTAGAATTTTTGAATTTGAATTTAAAAAGAAAATTCTACTTTATCATATATACCAAATTATAAAATCTATAATCTGACATGCAATGATAAAATATAAAGGTTGATTTTAATTTAAATAAAACATGAATTTTCATTATATAAGTCTGACTTCAAGAGAATGTTATAGAAAAATATATAGCAATGATAATCTAGATTTGACTTGAATGGATTTTAAAGAGTGGTTTGAATTTTAAAAGTTGAAAGATTTTCCTTGAGTTTTGAAATGCAATATGTTGAATCTTCACTCAACATGATGATTTACAAAGTTAAAGAAAAAATCCAAAGATTTTGGTTGGAATCTTTTACGCCAGTTATTGACCTTAGGGTAAAATGTCAGAGACTGGCTTTAGATTTGAAGTTGCATTTCATATATTAAATTACAAAAAGATGTTGTAGGAAACATATAACAATGATGATCGAAGTTGATTTGTAGGGGTTTTTGGGAAAAAATTGAATGTTTGAAAATTAACAAAATTTTCCTGAATTTTTGAAACTCCAAGTGTCTAGTTCTCACTTAACATGTACATTTATAAAATTAGTAAGAAAATTCATAGAAATTGACTTGATTCTTTCACCCTACCAATTGACTTGGAGGTGAAATGTCCAAGCCCATATTTATAGTTCAAATTGAATTTTGATTTTAAAAATGAAGAATCTTCTATAGATTGTGAAACATAACATACTTGAGATTTATTTGAGCATGCAAGTTTATAATATTTATAAGAGAACTTTGAAAAAATTTGGCTTGATACTTTTGATCTATTAATTAATATTTGAGGACAAATATCAAAGCCCATCTTTGATAGAGGTTTCCTCACTCACCTCTCTTTTTCGCATGTCTTATTGATGTTAGCCACACTCACCCAAGAAAGAAATTGGTAGAGGGGACCAATGAAAGGAAGGGTAGTCAAAACTACCAATACAAAAGTGATAGTGATGTTGTTTAATTAAGTTTGAAGAAATGTGTCCGACATCTAGAGAAGATCATAATTAATCGCTTGAATGATGTTTGGTAATTTGAAGCTTGAAGTATAAATTTAATTAAATTTTAGACTTATTTAAATTTGTATCTAATTTGATACTTGCTAGTTGACTCGAAGAACCCTTAAATCAAATATAAAACAGATTTAAAAAGGTTTAAAAATAGGTTTCATTCTAAAGATTGCACAAATCCCCTTAACAAGATTGCTCCTTAATAAGTCAGGTGGCATACCAAAACCCACAAGAAGAGAGGTGTCTAACAAGGAATAGAAAGATTTGTTGCGACTTAGTTTTCAAATCTATGCTTTTATATCATGTGCTTTTTTGATGATACCAAAATATTATTGTGTTGATTATTGTTTCTCCTAACACATATTGGAAAAAATCTTGTTTTTGATGTTTGTATGTACTAATGTATTAGGGAAATCATACTCTAGACTGTCGAAGACTTCAAGATAGATTAGATTAGGATTTCTTGTAATTTAAGTCTATAATATTTCTCTTTTTCTTGAGTCTAAGAGAGTGTAATTATAATTGGATAACTGTACGCACACACACACACACACACTCGGGGAGTGAGTTAAAACTTTTATTTTTAAAACTAATTGTACTATATAATTCTTGAATCGTACTGGACAATTTGTCCTGAGTGTTCCTCTAAAAAGAAGTTAATCAAATCATGCATTAGAATTTTCTTTTGTAATATTTGTACTGTATGAAGTTATCTTTGTGTAGACGTCTAGAGTACGAAATGGATACGTACCAATTCATCCCAAACAAACTCACCTAATTCTAAATTGATCATACTATACAAAATGAGTTTCATACAGATGACATCCAAAGTACCAAATGGGTGTGTACTAGATTGTCCCATACAAACAGTTAAATTTTTTGAATTGTTTGTACTGTACAAAATTAATTTCTTGTAGATGCATCAAAAGTATGAAATGGGCTCATCCATACTCATACCATATAAAACATGATTTTATTTTAATAGTTTATATTGTACGATGTGGGGTTCATACTTACGTTGATTAGAGTATGAAATGGGTTCGCACGAAATTGTACCGACGAACTTGTTCAATTTTTAAATTTTCGTACAATACAACATCAGTTCGTACGAACGATTGGTAGAGTACGAGATCAGTTTTTACATGACCATATAAGGATTTTTTGATCTATTCTCATGTACAAAGTATGATTATACTATATGATTCAATACAATTAAAATGGAATTTTTAAGTTTACGAAAGATTTTTCTTGTTCTTTCTACATAGGGGTCATAAAAATTGACTGAATAGACTTCTTCTACAAATATTCTTTTGAGAGTGAGAGTGAGAGTGTTTTGGGAGAGTGTTTGAGAGTGAGGATAGAGAGATCTTGTAAGTGAAATTTGTGAAGGGTTCACAAGATTGCCCAAAGTTGCGGATCCTTTTGTAAGTCTATCAAATATATTCCCTACTTCTCTGAAGACTCTTGAGAGATGATCTTTGGAGAAGATCTGGTACTCTGCCAATACTAGGAGGGTGTGAAAGGATGATGGTACTTTGCTAATACTAGGAGATGTGAAAGGATGCCGGAACTTTGCCAACACCAGGAGGGTGTGAAAGGACACTAGTTCTTTGCCATCACCAAGAGACTAAGAAAGGATGATGGTGCTCTGTTGCACTGAGGTTGGTGGAAGAGAGGTTATTGTAAGGGATTCTCTGCCATACTGACGGAGTAAAATGAGAGTTACTTTAATACCTTAAGAGGGAGTCTTCAAGGAGTGCACATAGGTTTAGTTGGACCAAACAACTATAAAATTTTGTATTTTTCTATCTTTAATTTTATTGTATTTTTATTTTTGTAAGTTATAATTTTGTGGTTAAAAAAATAATTTTAAGAAAATTTATTATTGTGATAAAATATAAATATGTTTTCTAATTTACGAAGAGAATTTTTAAATTATAAATTCACCCCCCCTCTTGGTTAACCTTGGGACAAAAATTTAAGTCTAACAACCTATTCAAACTTTGAAGTGGTATATAAGTCTATATTCAAAAATTAAGGTTTAGATAACTTTTTGAAAAATTATCATGGATACTTTTGGAAACCGTAACTTTTGATGGATAATCGATCACTAGATCACCACTGTTTGAAAACATCCCTTTCAACTTTTGGAAAACTCGTATATCTACTTTTCTTTAATCTCTTGACTATCGTATGTGGATTTTAGTATAGGAAGATTATACTAGACCAACTAGACTTGTTGATGGTGTTAGAACTGAAACACCATTTATTGATTGGATAGTAGAGGAAAAAGAATTAGCTTAGTTAAATGTTAAATGTTTAAACAACCTTTTTATCTGCACTTAAGTATAAAGACTATATATATTTATTTCAACCTGTAGAACTGAAAAATAAATTTGGGATAGACTTTACATAACTTAGGAAAGAACAAATGATGTGAAATAGTCTAGATTGAACATTTTATTACATGACTATAAACTTTTTTGCATGAAACCAAATAAATCAGTCACTGATATGTACACTAATTTTACATATAGTCGATTCATTACATACTTTAGGTAGGGAACTAATAAATTTTGAGAAAGTCAATAAAATACTTTATTGTTTACCAATAGCTTATGATGCAAAGATTACTTCCACAATTGAATATATAGACGTAACTGTTTATTCTATTGATAATTTCTTGGATCACTGATTGCTTATAAGTAAAGAGTAACACAAAGACAGATTGATGCAGGTAAAAAGTAAATGGAGAAAAATATCATGTTGAAAGTGGATGACTCTAAAAGTGATCAGTCTCAGCCTAAGGATAAAGATGATATTGCCTTAATGACAAGAAAATCAAAATTTTCCTTAAAAGAAAGCAAAGGAGATGTTAGCAGTGAAATAAAGAAATTGTTAGACCCAAAATCAGATGTCAATTTACTAGGTTTCAAGGTGATGGAAGAATCTTCCAGAAAGGGCTTCAGGACCTGAGTTCTTAAACTAAAGATTTTTAATTTGGAATGAAACAAGATCTAGATTGAGCCTAAGGACTAGGGACTATGAAGATCCTAGGATCTAGAGTCCAAAGAAACCAAAGGTCCAAAGCTCAGAAAAGGGTTAAAAGTGGCCTCATACAAAAATGAGGTCAACAGGAAGGTGGTTCTTTGGAATATGGTTTGGTTTACCTGGATTAGTTTAGGGGGAGGACTTGTTGGGTGGTGCCTTTTGCTTTTACTTGGTGTGTTGGAAGGGGAGGCCTTTAGGTTAGATTGAGTGGCATCACGTCTTACCTAGTGATTTTTGTATTTTTCATTCCTTCCTGAGCTCTTTCTGCCCGATTAACTCTTGCATTTAGTATTTTTTTTCTTATATTAGAGAATGGTGCTTGGATCTACACCATGTTTCTTTGGGGTGTGCTGGGTACTGTGCTTAGTTATTATGTTTTGTGGTGGTTTAACTGTTGTACTTTGTGGATTTTTGTTTATCCTTGTTGGAGCATTGGTGGGCTCTTTCAGATTGCCATGTTATTCCTTGTTATGTTTTCTAGATGCTCTGGTTTTGATTCCCAATTGTGATGCTAGTTGCTGCTTTGTTGTTTGCCTTTAGCTTGTGGTGCTACCTGGGGCTGTCTTATTGTAAGGACAGTGGTTGTTTGTTGTCTTCTTGGGCCTTACCTGGATATCTTTGTGGGGTTATCCATTTTCTTAGTTTCTCCTACTAATGACTACTGTGCTGGGGGTACTACTTCTTGCTGGGGCTTGTGGGCTGGTTAGTGTGGTTACTAAACTTACCTTGTTTTTTTTTTTTTTTTTGGTGGTTTGGAGGACCAAGGTGTTATATCTCTGCGGGACTATGACTGAGTGTAACATTTTTCATTGGTGGTTCTTTTCCCTCTCATTATGCTATTTGATTTTATGTGTATCTTGGACTGCCTTGATCTCTTTTTTTCAGGATAACTTTTGTGCAGGTCATCATTCTACAATATTTATGGACAGGGAGCTCAAGCTGAAGGTTTTTATTTGATGCTTCCTCTCTTTTGGGTTCTCCTTCTTGTACGCCGTATAATGTACCTATGTTATTCTGTACTTTTGTGTTGCAGGGATCTTGAGCTCTTAAGGTTTGTTTATTTTATTTTTGTAGCTTTTTTGAGTAGTAGAGAGCTGAAGGTCCCTTTAAGGACCCTATAATTTTTCTTTGGATAAATAGATAGGCCCCTCCGTGGGTTTCCCCTAAAAAAAAGAGTGATTAAACTAATATTATTGTATGATCCCTATCATGTAGGATGATCATTTCATATTGTGAAAAATAGTCTCGAATTATAATTTAGGCAATATTTTAATTTTTAATTTTTGTTCTAATTGTATAGGATGATATGCATAATCCTAGATTATTTATGACAGTCATGCCTAATTTGATCCTATGATTAGGATATTAATTATGGTTAGATTGATCAATTAGATCATAAATGATGATCTACTTAGATCATATTGAATAATCTATTATATTTTATGGGATGATTCCCTATCATCCAATATAAAAACCATAATCTTCTCTTAATTGTCTGGGAGATCATACTAGATGACCCTAGAGATTTGTGGAATAGTATGCAAATCTCCACCCATCTTTCCTTATCATACTTGAAAATCTATATAGTATCTTGAACTAATCATCCCGAATGAATGCATGATTGTACTAGATTATTTGTATAAATACTTGAACTGATCATAAAAAGCAAAGCTAATCATACTAGCTGAAAGGGCTATTTTGTACTAATTATACAAGAGGATCTATAGATTATACAGGAAGATCTATTGATTTTTCTAGATGATCTTTGACAGTAAGTTAAAAATAAGGACTTCTTTTGAGGCTCTCTATTTAAGCTCTCTTATTATCTCGTGAGACAATCTTTTGTTGTGGAGGAGATCTAAGAGAGAGCTTAGAGAAGGAAGAGGAAGGGCTTGAGAGAGAGAGAGATCTTTGAGAGGGGTGTTGTGAGGGATTCACAGAGGTTGCTCCAAGTAAGGTTTCCACCATCTTCTTCAAGCAACTATTTTTATTCCTTGGTGGCTTTGAGGGAGATCTTCATTGTCATCAAATTAAGGTTCTCTGCCTACTTATGGAGGGAATGGAATAATAAGATTTCTAGGTTCTCTTCCATCATCAGGTGGGTGAAGAAGGATTCTAATGTTCTATGCCTACTTTAGGAGGGAGTAAAAGGATTTCCAGGTTCATTGCCTACTCCAAAAAGGAGTAAAAGGTTACATGGTTCTCTGCCTCACTAGGTCGGTGGAAAGATTTTATAAGGTCTTCTCTACCTTGTTGTGGGGGCAAAAGATGAGAAACTATGTTTAGTGTAATACTTGGAATGGAGGTTTTTGGGATGAGGGCATAGGTCAAGTTGATAGAACCATAATAAATTTATTGTGTACTTTCTATTTGAAAGTTCGACAGGGATGTTAAGCCCTTATGAACTAGCCCAAGGCTAACCAAGAGGGGGGGGGTGAATTAATATTTAAACAAATCTTTCAATCAAAATCACAAACTTAAACCAATCCAAAATTCTCCACAAAGAAATTTAAAGTGTGGAAATTAAATGCGAAAAAAGCAATAGTAAAGAACATATAAATTTATAGTGGTTCGGTCAACTCGACCTACATCCACTCACAAAAGGCACCCTCCAGATATTTCACTAAACTCAGTGACTCTCCTTTTGCTCCCACAACAAGGTGGAGAAACCTGTATAAAACCTTCTTTCCAATGACACCAGTGAGGCAGAGAACCTGGCTCCTTTTGCTTCCTCCTGAAGCAGAAAGAGAACCTTGATCGATTAATGAAGTGGACCTCTCTCAACCCTCCAAGGAGAAGGGACGACGATCAGAGAAGATGACAAGGATTAATGCTTGGAGCAACCTTTGTGAAACCGCTCACAAACTCCCCCTCACAAGATCCTCTCTCTCTCTCCCACTCCTCTAGGCTCTCTCAGGTCAAGACAGGATGCCCTCTTGGGTGAAACAAGAGAGTTTATAAAGAAGATCTTTGGAATAGCTCTTAATTGCAACAAACCGACATTATCATCTAGGATGATTTAGAGATCATCCTATATGATCAGTACAAATTCATCTCAATCAGCTAGGACGATCAGGGATGATCAGAAGGAAATTTATTCATATCATCCAGGATGATAGCATATCATCCTGTACGATTAGTTCTATTCATTGAACATCGTCCAGCACATCACCCTGGTTGGATGTATGGATGATGAAAATTTGCTTTATCATCTCAGACAATCTTGTGATCATCCAGGATGATTAGTATAAAATAAAAAATATCATCTAGACCATCACACTGACTGGATCTTCAAAGTCTTGAAATGGTTGAGTTTGTAGACTATCCACGTATAGATCTCTAGGAGGAATCCACGCCCGAAAATGCCTAGATCGACCGCTACAAGGCTAGGACAATCTAGGTTGTTGGTTCACCAGAAAACTCACCACCAATGACATGCAACCACTTAGGTTTGGTAGTGGGGAGGTAGAGGAGGGCCTAGAGAGTTAAAACGAACAGAGAGTTTGATCTAGGAGGCTGGAGGAAGTGAGAGAGTATGGGAGTTTAAATGCCTCTCAAATAATAAGGTTTTACCCTATTCAAATGATTCTTATCAAATTAGATGGTTGTGATGCATCAGAGGCCTCCCCTAGATATCCAACACATGTCCCAAGCTATTGGAAGGCTGCCCCAAAGGTTGGAGTTGCCTTTCTTCCATTGGGTGGATTTGGAGTGAGGGGGGGGGGGGGGGGGGGGGTTGCGTTGTCGGTAATGGAGAGGAGCACACAAATTGCATTATAAGAGCTATGAAGGAGAAGATCTAGTGGCTGAGCTCCTTAATCCATGTGCTCAAGGACTTAGGCTATGATTGAGCATGTGATAATGCCCTTTTGGAAAGGTTTGAAGCCTTGAGTTGACTATTTTGACCAGTCAATGGGTCAAGGGAGGCTGAGGTGGCATGGGGGGAGTAAGAGCGGCAAATGGGAGGGACCCCAAGCCTAAGGCCAATGGATTTGAGGTCAAAGGAGGGAGTTTTGTAATTCAAAGAAAGGTTTAAAGGCCTTGTTGACTGGGTTTGACCCATCAACAAGATTAAAATTGATGATGTGGCACTTGTGGAAGTGGGGAATCATTTGGCATAATTTAAGTAAGGGTCAAAGGTCAAGGGTCAAGGCTAGGAGGAATGGGAGCAAATATCATAAAAATTTGACAAAAAATTGAGGGTTAACTTGGTCAACTCAAGTTGGGTTGGGCTGACCAAGTGTCAAGTAATACTTGGGTCCTAGTTGGGGATATATTGGGAGGGATGATATGGGGTGGAGAGCTCAAATGGGTCAATTTTATCTATTAAAACCCTTTAGGAGTTAATAGGTCAACCTAGGTTGACTTGGTCAACTAGGTTGACCCAAAGGTTGAACTTGGGTCAAATGGATTTATTTGGTCATTTGAAGTATGATGGATGTGGTCTTAAGGTTTGAAAGGCCCATTTGGGTCAAAATACCCATTTTGGACACTTAATGAGTCATTAAGTCAACCAGGTTTACCCAAGGGAATCACTAGGGTCAACAAGTTTGGGATGGTGTATTGAGTGTGTTGGAAGAAGTTCCAAATGAAGATGAGGTCATTTTGGTCAAAATGACCATTTTGATCCTTAAGGGGTCTTAAGGTCAAACTAGGTTGACTTGGTCAACCAAGTTGACCCAAAGTTTTGAATTGGGTCTAATAGGTCCCAAATATTGTTTAAAAATGATTGGAGAAAATTTCAAAGGTTGATGAGTCAAATCAAATTCAGTTTAGGCCAAAAGTCCAAAAATCCCCTTTAAGGGAATTTTGGTCATTTTGGTCTTGAGTCAATTCTGGGTCAAATTGAATCCATTAAAATGTAGGTAAATGCTTAACATATTTATATCAAAGGATTGGAGGGGAACAAAAGGTTTGGAGAAGGCCCCAAGGTTAAATTCTACTGTGTGATAGGTCGAGTCGCAAGGGTCATAAATATTTAAAAGTTTTGTGGCCTCTAGAACTGAATTTATTTTATGGGGTTAGAGTCCTCCAAATTAGTTCAATTTGGAAGGTTGGAACTAGAGAAATGTCACATCGATATGAAACTGATAGACCCTAAATCATATGCCAATTGACTGGTTTTCAAGGTGATGGAATAATCTTCCAGAAAGGGCTTTAGGACCTGAGTTCTTAACCTAAAGATTTTGAATTTGGAATGAATCAAGATCTAGATTGAGCCTAAGGTCTAGGGACTATGAAGATCCTAGGATCTAGAGTCCAAAGAAACCAAAGGTCCAAAGCTCAGAAAGGGGTCAAAAGTGACCTCATACAAAAATGAGGTCAACACTCCTGAGTCAAATCTGTTTTGAGGAAGGTGTTTCTTTGGAATATGGTTTGGTTTACCTGGATTACTTAGGGGGAGGACTTGTTGGGTGGTGCCTTTTGCTTTTACTTGGTGTGTTGGGAGGGAGGCCTTTAGGTTAGATTGAGTGGCATCAGGTCTTACCTAGTGATTTTTGTATTTTTCATTCCTTCTTGAGCTCTTTCTGCCTGATTAACTCTTGCATTTACTATTTTTTTTCTTATATTAGAGAATGGTGTTTGGATCTACACCATGTTTCTTTGGGGTGTGCTGGGTACTGTGCTTAGTTATTATGTTTTTTGGTTGTTTAATTGTTGTGCTTTGTGGCTTTTTGTTTAGCCTTGTTGGAGCATTGGTGGACTCTTTCAGGTTGCCATGTTATTCCTTGTTATGTTTTCTTTTTTTTTTTTTTGAAAGAAATGCAATAGCATTAAAATAACAATAAAAAACCAAGAACAACCAGCAAACTAATAGAGATATTCCTTCCAACTACACTCTTCCTTTATAAGTTTAACAAAGGAAGGAGGAAGAGAGCTCTCACTAAAATTGTTCCAAACGAAGTCATACGAAAAGGAATGGTTAGCACAAAAATCAGCTATCCTATTACCTTTTCTACTAATACAATTAAAAATAACATTACTCCCATACCTTAACCCAAAGAATTCTTCGTCTTCCATGATTCCCACCTTATTATTGCCTTTGCTATACAATTCTTGAAGAAAATGAATAACATTTTTATTGTCTCCTTCGATGATGACACCTTTGGCTTCATCCAAACAATTGTGTAACAAATACTTCAAAGAATAGAATGAATAAAGCTCCAATTGAGATATATCCCAATGCATTCCATAAAACCCAAAAGCACGAATCATTCTTCCTCTATAGTCTCTTACAAATCCTCTAATTCCAGCTCCATAATTGCTTTTTAATGCAGCATCTATATTGATCTTGTACCACTCGGGTGGAGGAGGATGCCATGAATCAAAAGACAATCCAATGGATTGAATAGCATCCCAGTTGTCCGAGAGTAAATTTTTCCTTCTATCAAGACAAATTAAGCCAATAACATTGGAAGCCAATGTTAAAACAGTATCTTCCTTCTTACCGTGCTTTAGCTTATTTCTATCATTCCAAGAAAATCATATTAAGGTAAAGTAGAGCTTTATCAACCCAGGATTCTTCTCAAGCCTTCCTTTAGCTTCTTCTAAGCATTGTTGAAACGAATCAAAGAAAGGAACTAGAAATCCCCAATCATGAAGAATGCCAATAACTTTACGAATCTTGGGACACGTTGTAGAAATATGATCTACATCTTCAATACCTCCACATCCTCTTGGACATTTGTTATCAATAGATAATTTTCTTTTGAATAAAAAATCAGAAGTTGGAATAGCATTTTTACAAATCCTCCAAATGAAAAATTCCACCTTTGAGTACAATTTCAATTTATGAATCCAAAGGTAAGAGCTCCCCTCAAGAACTTTAGTTGAATCTTCTTTGATCATAGCAGCAATAGATTTTCCAGTCAATTTGTGTTTTAATTCCATTAAATCCTCATCTCCTCCCTTAATAATAGGAATGCTAGAAATAACACAAACCAATTCTTTTCCAAAGAAAAGAAGTAATTTTTCAATGTCCCAATGGCCATCTAGGATAAAAAAATCCAAAGTTAAATCATCTTCATCAAAACGGACGATAAAAGTAGGCCATTTTAGTAGGATTTTATCAAAAATCCATATGTCTTTCAAGACATTAATACGCGTCCCATTTACCACATTCCACCTTATAATCTTCTTCATAGATTTCCATCCACTAGCAATGATTTTCCAAGCCGTAGAACCTCCTTTAATCACCTCTTTCTTCCACCAGTCTTTGCCATATTTGATTAACAAATTTCTGTTTAGAAAGGTGTTAGGATTAGAAACCAGATTCCAAGAGAATTTCGCTCTCAGATTTTGAATACTATTGACAGCCGAATGAATCCCCCAGCCACCGTTTGCTCTTGGCTTGCAAAGTTCATCTCAAGCTATATAATGCATTCCCTGTTTCCCATCTTGATTCTTCCATATGTAATTTCTACAGAATTTTTCGAATTCCCTCACCACACTAAGAGGGATTAAGGAATGAGCTATTAAATAAAGAGGAAAATTGCTGAAAACCGAATTGACAAGCACAAGCTTTCCAACAATAGAAATGTATTTATTGCTCCAAGATAGTCCATTTCCTCAACCATCTTGATCTCCATAATTTTTAAAGTCTTCAATGCTTTATCCAAAAGAAATTGAAAATCAGCCTTTCTTAGCCTTCTCAAAGTTAATTTAGTACCCAGATAGTCCATTTCCTCAACCATCTTGATCTCCATAATTTTCTTGATCTTTTTTCTCCTTCTTCTATCAACATTTTTGCTAACAATCATGGAATATTTTTTAAGATTAATCTTTTGCCCTGTCCATCCACAGTAGTTGCTTAAAATGATCTTCATCTCCTTGATACTACTGATTTTAGCTTTAGAGAAAAGAAGGAAATCACCTGCATAAAGCAAATGAGAAATAACATTACCAGAAGGAGCCACTTTAATGCCTAAATCCTTCCCTTCCTGATTAAAAGCATTAGAAATCAATTGGGAACAAAGGATAAAAAGAAAAGGGGATAATGGACATCCCTGACGAAATCCACTCTTCCCTTCAATCCAATTAGTCAAGTTTCCATTGATGATGATAGAAAACCTTGGCTCAACAATACATTCCAAGATAAGCCTAATGAATCTGTCAGGAAAACCCAAGCTCTTCAAAACTCCTTCAAGAGTGCTCCAACACATACTATCATAGGCTTGTTCCATGTCTATCTTGATGGCCACCATACCTTCTTTTGATTTAGAAATCCTCATTTTATTAAACAACTCCTAAGACAAAAGAATATGATCTGAGATGCTCCTCCCTTTCATGAAAGCAACTTGCTCTTCAGAGATAAGTTTATGAATAACCAACATAAGCCTATTGAGTAACACCATAGCAGCAACTTTGTAGATGGAGTTACACAAGCTAATAGGCCGAAAAGCTTCAGGAGATAAAGGATTAGAGACTTTAGGTATCAAGACAATAAGAGTATCTTTCCAACTACTACTCATGATACCTGATGTAAAAAATTCTTTTATTGCCTTGCAAACATCAAAACCAACAATATACCAATAGTGTTTGAGGAAGGAGTAAGTGATACCATCATGTCCCGGAGAAATGTTGTTGCCAAGCCCTTTGATAACCTGCAGGATTTCTTCATCTGAAATCTATTTTTCCAGCAAAATCCTATCCGTCTCATTAAAAACGTTTACAGGAATCGGCCATTTGTCCATACAGCATTCCCTCTGCTTCCATTTCTTTTGAAAAAACTGAAAAAGAATTTGATGTAACACCAAGGGATCTTCAGAGATGGTACCATCTACATCTTTGATTTGAGAAATCCTTTTTCCAATCCTCCTAGAGTTAGCAAAAGAATGGAAAAATTTAGAGTTAGAACAAGTATGCGATCCCCTCCTGATTTGTTATTACACCAAGTGTATTTTTGACCAACAAATCCCACATCATGAAGGTCATTCATATTTAAGAAATCTGCCATTTCTTTAGGGCCTTGAGAAAAAACAAATTTTCTACCGCCCCTCTTATCATCTTGTGACAAGATGCAATTAAAATCTCCCCCAACAATGAAAGGAAGCTTGCTATTGGACATCTCATCCAGATTACTCCAAAGTTCTCTTCTTTTCATAACATCCTTATTTCCATAAACGGTAGCAATCATCCATTCCCCCTTATTGAAGATATTGAGATCTCCAATAATACATTGATCATCTTCCTTTAAAACAGAGAAAGAAGCTATATCAGCTTTCCAAAGAATCAAAATTCCCCCTGATAGCCCTTTAGATGGATAGATATAAAAGTTCCAGTCATCTCCCATAATTTTATTAAAGAAACTTTATCAAAAGAATTGATTTTAGTTTTCACCAAACCTACAAAAAGAATACCATGGTCTTTAAAAACCTCCTTGAGGTATAGAGAGGCCTCTTTCTTCTTGGCCCCTCTACAATTCCAAAACAATATGGAATTCATTAGAATAACCTTGGGGATGCCCCCCCTTCCTTCCTCTTGTTACCTCCACCATCAAAATTCCTTCCCCTTGGAATGTTCTTTATAGGGCCCAGAGACTTCAGCTCCTTAGCTAATTTAGATTTGCTAGAATCACCATAAGGAATTTTATCAACTCCCAATTTTTTATCTGAAAAAATATTTTCTCCATTGTCATGATTGGTCTGCTTTTTAGTAGAATCATCACCGGATTTAACATCAGTTTCCTTATCTATAGCCGAAATAACCAAATCTTCATTGACCAAAATTTCAGGCACTAAACTAAGAATATCAAATTTATTACAAGAATTTGATAAATTAGAACAGGAAGAAACAGGGGACTTACACACCGGTCCCTCCTTGTTATCCTTAGATAAACCATCTCTGCCTTCTTCATCTTGATTGCTCTTCTCTATAATAGGCTGCACATTGTCTGGAATCAGCTCTCCTTCTTCTAATTGGTCTTCATTACTCAGAACCGGATCTTCTGTTGGGTTGATAATTCTGCCATCAGCTCCACAATTTTCTTCTTCCATGATTACTTTTTCATTTCCCATCTTCTTAACAAACATAGCTTTGCTGGAATTGACTGTGATGCTCTTGTGAATTGGCTTTCTTCCTTTCTTATTATTGACAAGAATCCATGGTCCATACGTTTGGTTTTCTGCAGCAATATGCTCTTTACTTCTGCTATCAATCTATGAAGTAAAACTAGCTACCAATTTATTGTTGCCAGCTTTATTACAGATTTTACCACAATCATTCTTCAGGTGTCCAATAACTCCACATTCAAAGCAAAGGTTGGATACCTTTTCATATTCTACTTTTTGAAAAAACCTCCCTGACATACTATCCACCCAAATTCCCAAGGGAAGAAGTTGATCAAGTTTCACCCTTACACAAATTCTTGCAAATTCTCTCCTCCCCCATTGGAAAAGATTTCCATCCAACATCAAAGGAACTCCGATTCTAGAAGCTATTCTAGCTATATTATCTTCATCCCAACATTGCAAGGGAAGGTTAGGCATCCTAACCCATATAGGAGATGTCAGCCCCTTCATGGAGTTAGCTGAAAATTCTTGTTATGTTTTCTAGAAGCTCTGGTTTTGATTCCCAGTTGTGATGCTAGTTGGGGCTTTGTTGTTTGCCTTTAGCTTGTGGTGCTACCTGGGGCTGTCTTATTGTAAGGATCGTGGTTGTTTGTTGTCTGCTTAGGCTTTACCTGGATATCTTTCGGGGGTTGTCCATTTTCTTAGTTTCTCCTACTAATGACTACTGTGCTGGGGGTACTACTTCCTGCTGGGGCCTGTGGGCTGGTTAGTGTGGTTACTGAACTTACCTTGTTTTTTTTTTTTTTTGGTGGTTTGGAGGACCAAGGTGTTATATCTCTGTGGGACTATGACTGAGTGTAACATTTTTCATTGGTGGTTCTTTTCCCTCTCATTATGCTATTTGATTTTGTGCGTATCTTGGACTGCCTTGATCTCCTTTTTGCAGGATACCTTTTGTGCAGGTCATCATTCTATAATATTTATGGACAGGGAGCTCAAGCTGAAGGTTTTTATTTGATGCTTCCTCTCTTTTGGGTGCTCCTTCTTGTACGTCGTAGAATGTACCTATGTTATTCTGTACTTTTGTGTTGCAGGGATCTAGAGCTCTTAAGGTTTGTTTATTTTATTTTGTAGCTTTTTTTAGTAGTAGAGAGCTCAAGGTCCCTTTAAGGACCCTGTACTTTTTCTTTGGATAAATGTATATGCCCCTCCGTGGGTTTCCCCTAAAAAAATAGTGATTAAACTAATAATATTGTATGATCCATATCATGTAGGACGATCATTTCATATCGTGAGAAATAGTCTCGAATTATAATTTAGTCAATATTTTAATTTTTAATTTTTGTTCTAATTGTATAGGATGATATGCATAATCCTAGATTATTTATGACAGTCATGCCTAAATTGATCCTATGATTAGGATATTAATTATGGTTAGATTGATCAATTAGATCATAAATGATGATCTACTTAGATCATATTGAATAATCTATTATATTTTATGGGATGATCCCCTATCATCCAATATAAAAACCATAATTTTCTCTTAATTGTCTGGGAGATCATACTTGATGACCCTAGAGATTTGTGGAATGGTATACAAATCTCCACCCATCATGCCTTATCATACTTGACAATCAATATAGTATCTTGAACTATTCATTCCGAATGAATGCATGATTGTACTAGATTATTTGTATAAATACTTGAACTGATCATAAAAAGCAAAGCTAATCATTATAGGTTGTAGAAGTACATGCTGGATTGTGTTGCACACATCAATTAGGTATAAACTTGAAAATGAAAATTAAAAAAGTGGGTTATTATTGCCCATCCATGATTGATGATTGCACGAAAGTTGCATGTTGTTTTCATCAATGCCAAGTGCATGTTTTGTTCCACATCAACCACCAAAGGTATTGCACCCAAAAGTTGCTTCATAAACTTTTGAAAGTTAAGGTACGGATATTATTAGTCCAATTGATCTGTCAACCTCCAAAGGTCATAGTTTCATCTTAAAATGCACAATTACTTCTTGAAATGGGTAGAGAATGTTCTCTTGAAAGAAATTAAAGCTCATCACATTCTAAACTTTTTCGAAGACTATGTCATATACATATTTAGTATTCCTTATTGAATTATATCGAATAATGGTTCATCATTAAGAAGCACTAAGAAAAATAATTTTGCTAAACATCATAACATTTATTGGAGATACTCAACATTCTATTTTTCTCAACAAAATGAACTAAATGAGGCCTTTAATTAATACTGGTTCAAATTATAAAGAAAACATTAGATGATAATAAACATCAATGGCATGAAAAGTTATGAGAGGCTTTAGGGAAATATAAAACCATATATAGAACTCATACTCAGTCTATGCCACTTGCTCTAGTATTTGGAGAAGAGGATATTCTCCCTTTAGAGGTACAACAACTTTCACTTCATATAGTTGTCAGTTATAAGATCACTAAAGAATATAATACAAAACTCAGAATAGAAGAACTTTAAGATTTAGGAGAAAAATCATTGCAAGATCAATAGAATCTCAAGTTGTATAAATCTAAGAAAATTCAAGCACATGACAAGCTTGTTTGTCCAAGAACATTCAAAGTGGGAAATTTAGTTTTAGTTATGTGAAGACCTATTTAGCCCATTAAAGGATAAGCGACAAGTTTGAACTCACTTGAGATGGTCATTCAGTGATAGAGAAATTATATTATGCGGATATTAGCAATTACTTAATTATAAAAGAAAACATCCAATGTTACCTATAATTGGATAATATATTAAGGGCTATTATGGTGGATGGTATTAAAGGAGAAATTTTCCAGTAAATCAAATTTTATTACCATTGATTTTGTAGATTGCTTAAATGTATGGAATTCTGTAAAAGAAACTCGGTTAAGAGGATAGAGCTAGATATAAACTTTATACTAAAGTTCATAAGTTTTAAATTCCCTTGGTATCTTTAAACTATAAAATCCTTTATAGTATTCTATAAAATTCATTATTGTTTGCATTTCATCTATTTTTGGGATTTTATTTCATCAAAATTTCAATATTTCTTATATAAGGGATTATATCCAAGTCAAGTATAAACCCATATGCTTGAGAGCTGCTATCACATTCATTTTTAAATCTTGCTTATATGGAAGACATTATCCTACTCAGGTATAAACCCATCTTCTTGAGAGTCATTATCTATTAAATATTTCTATCTTACTAGTTTAGGAGACACTATCCTAGTCAAGTATAAAACCATTTTCCTAGTAGATGTTATCCCATCCAAATTTTAATCTTTCTTGTCTAGGGGATGCTATCCTAGTCAAGTATAAATATACGCTTGGGAGTCACTATCTAATTAGGATTTCAATATTTCTTGTCTAGGGGGCGCTATTATGGTCAAGTATAAATCCATCTACTTAGGGGACGCTATTCCATCAAAATTCCAATCCTTCTTATCTAGGGGATGGTATCCTTGTCAAGTATAAATATATTAACTCTTGGGACAATATCCCATCCATATTTCAATCTTTCTTATATAGGGGATAATATCCAAGTCAAGTATAAAATATATTCTTGAAAGTAGCTTTTTCGTTCATATTTCAATCTTTTTTATCTTGGGGATGTTATCCTAGTCAAGTATAATTGGGGGATGTTATCCCATCCATATTTCAATCTTTCTAGTTTAGGGGATGTTATCCTAGTCAACTATAAATCTAACTGGTTGAGAGCCACTATTTCATTCAGACTTAAATATTTCTCATCTAGGGGATATTATCCTAGTCAAGAATAAATCCATCTATTTTGGATCCACTATCCCATTAAAATTTTAATCCACTTGTCTAGGGGATACTATCATTGTCATTTATAAATCCATCAATTTGGGAGTTGTTATCCCATTCATATTTCAATCTTCCTTATCATGGAGATGCTATCCTAATCAAGTATAAATCCCATCTTCTTGCGAGCCGCTATCTCATTTAGACTTCAATTTTCCTTATTTAGGAGAATTTATCATATTCAAGTATACATCCATCTATAATCAAATCTAAATATAAAATAATCTCTAAATTCAATTGATCACTTCAGGCAATATCAGCACATGTGATTTACTTTCAAGTTCATTACACCTTTTATTGACCTTATTTTTAATGATGTCATATTACCTATATCAAACATCAATCTCTATACATCAATCATTGAATCATACTTCAAATTCTAAATCAAACTCTATACTATGTATTGGTATAGACATTGATCATTAATCCATTAAACCATCACTTGACAATCACCTCTGAATGTCATTTAATCATTTGGCCTATCATATGATCATTGCTATGTTGAAATTTTCTCAATTATTGACCTCCATTTATTAATTAAAAACCTAATTCTAAATGAAGCTTTAAATTTATCTGTTGATAGTCTACAGTGATAATCAGCTAATATCTTATTCAATCACTAATGATCATTATTGATTGTCATTGATTTGAGAATTTCTAAATCTAATATAGTGACTATACTCATTGACCATTCAAAACTCCAATGTCCATTGTTAGAACTAAATTGAAAACCCTTTTTTCCATTACCTATTTCTTGAGAAATTCTCATCGCCTTAAAACCTAAACAGATGACATTTGATTCGTGATCTATCAATTTCATATTGACTAGGCCTGTCCCTATGGTCAACCACATTAATTTGAAGGCATTTTAAGATACATAACCCCTAAAACTCAAATAATTTCATAGGTTATAAAATCTATAAATATATATAACCTATGCTGCTGAACATGAGATATTTTGATTTTTTACCTTGGATGACCATGGTTTACCATTGTTGACCATAAAACCATAAAATCTTAAACATTAGAAATAGAAATGTTCTTAAACCACAGTATGGCCCAATAAAACTAAGCCATGCAACCTTGTCCAACATATCCAAAAAATATTTTGAATTGTATTGAACAAAATCCCAAGCCCTGGTCAACTCTTGTTGATCAAGTTAACCTAGGCTGAACAAATTGCCTTTTTACCCCTTTGACCCACATTACATGTTGGGAGTCCCCACCAAACCTTGGGACCATGTCCAACAAACCCTAAATGCCCTTTATAATGGATTAAACCAAGTTTAAGACCTTGGTCCACCCTAGTTGACCAACTAACCTAGGTTGACCAAATGGCCCCTTTAGAACTTAAACATACATATTGAACTAAATGACCTTCCCATTACATTGGATCCCTCCAACAAATCCTAAATGTTATTTAGAACATATCAAACAAAGTTCTAACACTTGGTCTACCCTAGTTGACCAAATGACCCTTTTATCCTTTAAATATGGATTTAGAACTAAGTGACCTTACCAAACCTTAGGACCACTTCCAACATATTCAAAATATAATTTAGAGTTAGTTGGACTCACCTTTGACCTCTAGTCAAACCTAGTTGACCAAAACATACCATAAAACATTAAAATTTTAAAACTCTAGATTTAGACCTTACTATTGAACCAAACTCAAGGGGAAAACTCATTAAATCTCCATGAGTCATCAATAGAAGTTCGACCCCACAAGACCACATGGTTTAGGCATTTGAGTTGAACTAAGTGGACTAAAAGGGGAAAAACCACCACTTTTGTAAAATTAAAGTTCCTAAATGGTTATAATAGGTACGTATGGACCTAATGCACATTACGCATGTGGCCCAACCAATGGTTTAACCTAGGTCAACATTTTGGTTGAATAAGCCACCCAAAACCCACTTTCTTAGGACCAATCTTCATCCAGCCCAAATTGGACCCAACGATCAACTTCTATAGGCTATAGATTCATGTCCCTATATTTCATGTCAAGCTCAAGACACATAGGCTACTGATGTGGCAAGATTCTTTGAAACTACCTCTCTCTAATCATTGGTCCACAAATAACTAAATTAATACTTAGACTAGTGGCATGAAACTCTTAAGAACCTTCCCTTGGCTCTTATTAGTTATGCCCTAATTGAAATGGTTGTTTTCTATGGCTTAGCTATCAAGATCTAGACCCTCTAATGAATTTTATCTATTCTAGAAATACCCCCCCTCCTAACTCCTTCATATCTTTTCCCTTCCTCTCACAGTTCAAGAAAATCCAAAATCATCAAGAGAGAGTGAAATTATTATTCAAATCCATCTTTTGATCAAGTGAAAACTATTTATTAGAGCCTTTTAGAAAATTTAAAAGGATCTTTCAAGTAATCCATAGAGTCAATGACCTTGAAAATCCAATCAGTGATTAGTGAGAAATCTCAATTTTTATTTTAAATTTCAAATTACATTTCTCCTAGACCTCAATGTATGAGGCCTTCAAATTCTAGGGATAAGAATTTCAAGGTGCCATGATGCTCTAATTCAAATTTTATCAGATTTTGATAGTTGGATTGAAAGTTATACATATTTGAATTTTATTTCATTTCATCTAATTGGCTGATCGAATAGCCTGATAAATAGAACCGCGTGCAATGTCCTTAAGTCTTAAATGCATGTTTATTATGACAAGCAGGTGGTATTTTATGATCAATCCTCTCCATTCCTTCGTGGTCAGATCTGACATTCATAATCATTTGCCTATGTGTTTAAGTTTATCCAAGGTAGTCTGGTGGGTGTCCTGCCAAACATTTGTTTTTGTATGATGAAAGCTTCCGTGCCAATGTTTTGCAATCATTGGCCATGGTGGCTAAATGATATTAAGTGAATTAAATAATTCATTTAAATGCTTAAAACATTTATTAATCCTAAAAAATCCAAATTAATCCCAAATTGAGTGATCTTTGGCTCATTAGGAAAAGCTTTAGACCTAAATATTTTTAAAAATATTATCAATAATTTTTAACAATTTGGTAAATCATAGGTGAAGGTTTCCATATTTTCTTAATTTTTTAAAGATCCAATTGTCAAATTGAGCTCAATTTTTGGGAGTTAATTTTTGAGTATTCATTCACCACCTATGATTTTCTTGAGTCATCATGAGGAGTGGCTTTTTGTGATTTAAATTTCTAAAGTCATGTGTCCATTTTTAACCAATAAATTTGAAAATTCATAAACCTTAAATTATTTAGAATTTTTTTACAATCTTTCCGTGGTGTGTTTATATTCATGAAAGGGTTATAGCCACTGATTTAACAAAAATCTAATTAGCATAGCACTTAAAATTTTATTAAAGCTAAAAATGTATTTAAATTTGATAATTAATTTCCAAACCTATGGGGACATTGTTTGAAGCATATGTATACATTTTTCTATGTTTTAAATTTCATTATATTTAGAGGTCATCTGGTTTATTTCAAATTAGAAAAGTCACAATAAATTTTTTTAAAATAAAAAAATTACATTTAATATATTAGAATGTATAGAATTAAAAGCTTAATAATGGAAAAATAAAGCCTCTAAAAATTCCCTGAAAATTTAATAATAATGAAAATCCAAAATAAATAATTAAAAATATTCAATAATACGAAAATACACACTAAATTTCAAAAAATTTGAAATCATCTCTAGTAGTCATTTTTTACATTTGGGGAAGATTTCAAGAGGTTTGAAGCTGGTTTGGTACAAAAATTAAAAAATTACCCTAATTAAATAGTTAAATAAATACATTAAATTATGAAATTTCAAAACTTCATAAATAATTATAAAAAAACTCTAAATCTAGTAAATTCAATGGCATTGGACTCATCCTTGGGTCTGATAATTATGAAAAATATAAAAATTACAAAATTCTTTGTAAATTGAAAGTCAACATTTTTAATAAACTTAGTAAATCAAACTCATTAAAGTTGTAAAATCTATAACTAATTCTATAGAAATATAAATCTAACAAACTCAAAAACATTGAATTATTGATTAGATATAATACTTTTGAAATTTATAAAACTCTAAAAATTGTTAGAAATAAAAAAGTCTATTTTTTGGTCAAGTTTGATTCAAATAAATTACCAAAATTGAAAATTCCATAACTAGTTGTAGAAAAATTCAAATATGGTAAATTCAAAAGCATTAAACTCATAATTTAATCTACTATTTATAGAAAATATATAAAAATTCTATAAACCATTATAAATTAAAAAGTTTAGAAATTGAACCCTCATTAAATGTACTAAATTGTTCATTAAAATATGAAAAATTAATAAGTAATCCAAATTTTAAAATATCATAAACCTAAGGAATTAAAGTAGATAATAATATTAAAATAAATAATCAACACTCTATTATTTAAGTTTTTAGACTAGATTTCCTCGGGTTGTGAGGTTGGCTTTATGATAACCCTAGGATTGAATATGATAGAATGTAAATATTAAAATTATAAATTTAATAAATCAGTGATAAATCAAACTAAATTAATCTGAAAGTTAATAATAAAATACTTAGACATTACAACTTCTATACCCTTGTGCTTGATTCCTTTTAAGAGGGCAAATATGTATTGGATTGAGAAGCATTAAGGACAAAAACACCGAATTAAAATGAATGACTCTATGCAATACATCTACCCCAACTTTGGAGGAATAGTAGCATTACAAATATGAGCCTAGAATTTGCTAATTAGTAGCTTATGGCACTTAAAACTTGTTGAGTGCTATGTTCAAATAAATAAATAATTATCAATTTAAAAAGTAAAATCCTTTTTTAAAATGTTTAAATCATTAAAACAATAAATTTGGACCACCCTTTAAAGAACTAAAACAAATCAAATCAATTATAGTTTATTTTAAACTAATAAAACCTAAATACTATCCAAATTACATTGCCTTCTACACACAGTCAAACGGTTTATTATGACAACCAACACTAGCCTAGGCTAGGCCGATGAATTGATTTTGTTTGCTTATATTACCGTAACTTTTTTTTTTTTAGAAAAATGCAACTATTGCATTTATATTATTAAAAAGGAAAGAAAAAAAAAACTATCCAATGCCATCAAATTCCTCCTTTAATATAGAAATAAAAAGGGGAGGAACCTTATGAAGCACTATATCATCCCAAATGAAAGAGCTAAGGATTGCATAATTAGCACATAGGTCCGCTAATTTTTTGCAATTCCTATCAATACAATTGAAAACTACATTATGAAACTCTTTAAAAGGTAATTCCAAATTATGTTTACCTTTGTAGAAGGCCGATTGAAAAAGATTGATGATGTTGGAATTATCATTTTCAATAATGATCCCTTTGACGTTATGCATCCAATCTTTGAGAACTCGCTTGATGGCATGAATAGCTTGAAGTTCAAGACTTGAAATATCCAGTGTACACATGATTGACCAAAAGCCAATAGGAACTAGCCTTTGTAATCCCGAAATACAGCTCCAATTCCTCCCTTATATTAGTTTAATAAGGATGCATCTACATTAACCTTTATCTAATCGAGTGGAGGGGGATGCCAATGTGTATCCAACAGCAAATGATGCTGTTTAGCAACCCATTTACTCGATTTAAATGGAAGATAGATCCTTTCCTTCATGAACCAATTTGTTCCAACCTTTCCAAGAAAAGTAAATAACATTGCAAAATAAATTGGTGGTCCATAAGTTTTGGAGAGATAACCAAACCAAGCAATCTTCCAATGAATTGAAAACAGGAAATTTAAAGCCCCATTTTTCCAGATTTTGAAAAATACTTTCATCCTTTTTGCATTTGATTACCACATGTTCAACATCTTCTTGCATAATGCAATTCCTTGGACAACCATTGTGCATTTGTAATCTTCTAAAACAAAGAAAATCGGAGGTTGGGATTACATTAAGAAATATTCTCCACCAAAATCCTTCAACCCGTGGAATTAACTTGGCTTTCTTTATCCATTCCCAGTAAGCTGCTTGGTTTGCGTTTTGAATGGATGCTTTGGTTACAAGTTTAGAAATTGAATTCCCAGAATATTTAGACAATAGTTCCATATTGTCAGAATGAAGATCAGGATTGATTGGAATATTACAAATCAGTTCTACAATATTTTGCCAAAGTATTCATTAAGCTCAGCAATATTCTAGAAATCACCTGAGATGAATCTGTCCACTTTAACTTCATCTATGAGCATAGGATTAACAAAGGAAGGCCATTTGTTTAGGCATTTATCAAGAATCCAAATATCATTGTTTGCATTGATGGATTTTCAATTAGCAATCTCCCATCTAACAATTGGCTTTAAGAAACTCCCTCCTTCATTAATAATTTTCCAAGCTATAAAACCCGATTTTGAGCGGAACTTGTTTCCATAGAGCTGTCCAAATATTGGAAATAGAATTTTATGTAAAAGTGATTCTTCTTCTTGATTATATCTCCAAGCTAATTTAGCTCTTAGAGGTCCATCTTTTTCAATGTAAGAAAGAACACCTCTTCCGCCTTTATCAATTGGTGAACACATAATTTTCCTGTTCATGTAATGGATGCCAAATAGGGCTGCAAACAAACTGAGCCGAGCCGAGTATGTGAGTGTTCATGTGTGTTCATTTAATGTCAGCTTGTTCAAGTTTGATTCATGTTTGTTCGAGCTTTATTGTTTGTGCTCATGTTTGGTTCATTTAAATTTATGAGTGTTCATGTTCGGTTCATGTTCAATTCATGTTCGTTCGTTTAGTGCTTATCGAGCTTGTTCGCGAACATATTTAACGATTTTTTTTAACTATCAAACAAACACATTCATGAACATATCTATGAACAAACATATTTGTAATAAAAATAATTGTATATGTAATAAAGGCAATGATTATTTATATTTATTAATTTTATAGTCAAATATTAATTATTTTTATCAAGCTTATTCACGAGTTCAAAATCGAACACGAATCAAGCTTTTATCGAGCTTCTTTTCGATCTTATTGTCGAGCTTGTTCACGAACTTCAAATGATGTTGTTCGCGAACATAAATGAGCTGAACGCATTAGTGTTCAAGTTTGTTTATTTAATAATCGAGTATTTAAAATATTGTTCAAGTTTGTTTGTTTTGTTAATTAAACGATCACAAATGAGCTTTAATCAAACCAAACAATGAGTAGCTCATCAAACGTTTGGTTCGCTTGCAGCCCTAATGCCAAAGTCTCCATTTGATTTGTTCCAAATGAAATTTCTGCAAATTTTGTCTAAATCACATAGAATACTTTTAGGAACCAAGCTATGAGTACAATGATATATGGAGTAGGATAGTAATACCGATTTGACCAAGTGAATCCTTCCAGGTAAAGAGATTATTTTTGATCCCCAAATGTTAGACATTTTGATGGCTTTCTTAAGGATACAGAGAAAGTCCTCTCTAACTAGTCTTCTAAGAGCAATTTTTGTACCCAGGTATTGAAGTTCCTTGACACTTTTCAACCTCATGATACGAGAGATACGTTTAACCTTCCTTTTGCTGACAAATTTCCCAAACAGGATACAAGATTTCTTTTCATTAATTTTTTTGTCTGTCCAAGAACAAAATTTATCTATAATGTTCTTGATCTTTTTAACTGAGGAAGCCTTAGCTTCTGAAAAAAACTATTATGTCATCCACAAAAAGTAAATGAGATAGCAAAGGGCTGTTTTTATTGATTTGAACTCCAAGATCCTTTTCGCCTTGGTAGAAAGCATTAGTAAGTAGTTGAGTACAAATGATGAATAAGAATGGCGATAGGGGACACCCTTGCCAGAAACCACATTTGGCTTCAATCCATCTAGAATATTTCCCATTAATCAATACAAAGAATTTTGGATTCCTTACACATTCAAGGATCAGTTGGGAAAATGTATGAGGAAACCTGAAATAGTTCAAAGCTTTTTCCAACGTTGACCAGCCCATAAAAGCTTGTTCCATATCAAATTTGAAGGAGACTAAACCTTTGGAAGCTTTTAAAAATCTGAATTTGTGAAAAATTTCTTGGGCTACTAGGATATGATCAGAGATGGATATATTTTTCAAAAAAGCTGCTTGTTCAATTGAGATAATTTTTGGCATAATAGAAGATAGTCTATTGACTATCATTTTAGCAGCTATCTTATAAACCACATTGCAAAGGCTTATTGGTCTGAAATTTGAAGAAGATTTTGTATTTAATACCTTGGGGATTAGCACCACAATAGTGTCTTTCCACTTTTGGTTCATGATACCTGATTTAAAAAATTGGTTCAAAGCATTTCATAAGTCTATCTTTATAATATTCCAAAATCCCTTAAAGAAGGAGTAAGTTATTCCATCAATTCCTGGTGCCGTGAAGTTCCCAGAATGCATACAGACTGTATCCATTTCTTCAAAGATAAATTCTCTGTTTAAGCTGCTGGAGTCTTCTTCATTCAAGAGAAAAATAGGATCTGGCCAACCGTCTAAGATATAACTCCTGTAATCCCTTTTTTTTTTTTAAAGAAGCTAACTAGAGATTCTTCAATTTGATGTTAGTCTTTAACCAACAGACCATTACTATTGATGATTGAGCCAATGAAATTTGAATTCCTTCTTGCACTTGCATAAGTATGAAAGAATTTTGTGTTGCTGTCCCCTTTAGTTGCCCATTTTATTTTAGCTCTTTGTCTCCACCAAGTGTTGATTTTGGCTAAGATTGAATTGTATTCAGAGACCATAGTTTTAAGAAGCCAAGAGTCCTCATTAGATAAGAATCCTTCCTTGCTTTCTTTGTCTTGAAGTTCCAGAATTTTGCCCAAAATGATTCCTTTGGATTGCATCAGATTTTTGTGCTTCTCTTCTTTCCAATAGAACAATGCTTTCAAAGCTTTTCCCATTTTCAGATTTAGAATTTGACCGTAATCTCCTAAAGTTTTCTTCATCCAGATTTTCTTTACTATTGCTGCAGATGCTGGATTTGAAATCTGGATATCCTCAACATGGATAACTTTATTGAAATCAGATTTACAATTAAAAAGGTTGAGAAGAATGGGGCAATGATCAGAAGCGATTCTTGCCAAATACTTGACCATGATCCGGTTTGAAGATCAAAGAGCCATAGAGTTGAGGTAGCACCTATCCAAGTGTTCATGAATTCGGACTACTCCAGTATTATTGTTGCACCAAGTGAACTTGGGACCAACACATCCCACTTCATGAAGATCATTAGAAGCTAAAAATAGATCCATTTCTCTAGATCCTATGGATTAGAAGAATCTCTTGCCACCTTTTTTGTCTTCTTTATTGAGAAGACAATTAAAGTCTCCACCAAGCACTAATGAGTTCTCTTTAGAAGAGTAAATTTGTAATCTTTCGCACAGATATCTTCTTTTATAAGCTTCTTTGCTAGCATAAATTGAACCAATTCTCCAATTTCCTTTATTGAAAACATCGAGATCCCCAACTATGAATTGTTGGTATGATTCTAGGACATTGAAGGAAGCAGCATTTGATCTCCATAGAACTAAAATACCACCAGAGAGGCCTTCTGAAGGGACTTGGAAGAAATCCCATTCTGATCCAATTAAAGATTTTATATCCAATCTATTGAAGGAAGAAACTTTAGTTTCAAGTAAACCCAAGAAAAAGATCCCATTATCTTTCACAAACTCTTTGATATATAGAGAAGCTCTCTTCTTTCTAGCTCCTCTACAATTCCAAAAACAAACGGATGACATCATGATAAAATGGGGGGATGATTCCCCATTTTGTCTTTTGCTTCAATTTCAGTTTTTCTACTTCTAGTGGTTATATTTATAGGACCTAAATTTTTAAGTTGTTTAAGTCCCTTCCTTCTATTCTTAGAGCTTTATCATAAGCTGTTTCAGATTTTTTTAAAAGTGGACTTTGGACAGATAATTCAGGGAGAGCAATATCCTTTTCAGGGATTAGGAATTCTCCTTCTTCACACTTTGAATTTGTTAGAATCACATGGGAGTAAATTGATCATACCTGGATCATTGGTAGCTTCAACATGAGAAATGTATTCTTCTTGGATAATAGTTTCTGTGGACTTAGCTTCAAGGATTTCAACATTATCAACTAGTTTGCTGTTTTCACCATCAACCAAAGTTTTGTCAACCTTCTTATAAATTTGAGATGAGGAGGTGTTCCTTCCAGCTTTTGTAGAATTTTGAGGAATGAAATTCATTTTTGGCTTATGGAAAATTTTATTCCTTCGGAAGTTCACATGAATCCAGGGCCCGTACTTAGATTTGTTGTCCACATATTGGTCATCTGAATTAGTTGGAATAGAATTATTATTAGCAGCCTCGGTTTTATTAGGAGCTTGAGTTTCTTTCAGTTCAGGACAATTGCTCTCCATATGCCCAATTTTCTCAAAATTGAAGCAAAAGTTTGGGAGTTTTTCATACTTAATTCTTTGATAGAATTTTCTGGCACTACCTTCAACCCAAACACCCATTGGGAGCTTTTCATCTAATTTAATTCGGATGCATATCCTAGCAAACTCTCTCCTGCTCCATTGAAACATATTACCATCGATCATATAAGGTTTTCCAATAATGGATGCAATACTACAAATGTTTATTTCATCCCAACATTGTAGAGGAAAATTTGGCATTCGGATCCAAATCGGTGCCGAGAGACCTTTTAGAGATAATGGAGAGAAAAAGGGTTTCCATCTTTCCAACCCTATTATGTTATTCCTAACATACCATGGTCCATTTGGGAAGACCAAGTCTAAAGCCTCTTGTTCATCAAATGCACAAAGACCCCATCCTAACCCAAGCAGAGTTAGGTGAAATTTGCCATATTGAGACCATTGCTTCCTGAGTTCCAAGTTGATCAAGTGAAAAGGTATGTTTTCTCCAAAAACATTGATTACCATGTCTTTCGTGAGTTTGTTAGAGTTTTCTAATTCCATTCCAGCATGAAGTTATTGGAAACATTGATATTAGATTTTTTTCTCCCATGCATTTGTTGTAGTATTGCTGTTAGATATAGTGGGAATATTTAAAGGAAGGACATTGCTATTTTCTTCCACCAAATCACCTTCTTCACAAACAAATACAGTGTTCAAATTGTTTGTCTTGTATACAACTGAGGGTGACTTCGTAACAATTTCTTTGAAGCTTGGACTAGAAGATTTAATGATTAACCCTTTTAGCATCCACTGCATTCTTCGAATTCATCATCTCCATGTTTTGTAGATTTTTTGATCCAGAAGAAGATTCATCAGAAATAAGGAGTTTGAATTTCCCAAATTCAGGAGAATTTGAAAATTTTTTGACAGCCGCATCATCATCAAAAACCGCATCCTTGCCTTTGTCGATGGTTTCAATTGACTTTTTCTATTTCAGCAATCCTCCCTCATTAATTACCAATGGTTTCCCTGTATGGAATTTGGATTTACCGTTCATAGTGAGCGAATCGCCAAAAGCGGGAGGGAAAGAGGTCGAATCCAGTCTTGAAATTGAAGGAATGGTCGGAATAACACGTCGACCAGAGGGGAGTCCGCCAGCCGCTAGAGGTGGCCGGCGACCATCCGTCGCCATAAAAAGCGTGAGACTAGAATTTGAAAAAGAAGGTTTCTCTCTCTAAAAATGTCAGAGTTTATATTACCATAACTAAAGGGTACTCATGCTTGGGTATATACTTTATTTACTCTAGATATCATATTTACATTTCTGTTGGTTCACAAGAGATCAGAGTGAAAATTTAAAGACGTGAAATTTTATTTCAATTAAATTTTTTGTACATATATCAACTGCTCACACTTCACTATTTAATATGTATATTTTTATAACAGCTCTCTTTTATACACCTATAAATTATAATGTACCTAGGAAATTATGTAAATGTAAATATAAAAGTAATTATGTGAATGTTTAGATATTTATATAACTAGAATGAGTTGTATAATGTTATGAGTTATAAAAGATTGAAAATGATTGTTTATATTCAAATATAGGATCTTAAAAGAAATGATTCTTCTACTTTTGAAGATCATTATTTTTCAAAATAATATAGAAGATCGAACATTCAGAAGATTGAAGGCCAAAAATAAACAATCATATTCAAATCTAAGGAGTTGAAATCTAAGCTTGTTATTGGTGGTGCTTGGACATCTTTTCTTTATAACAGACCCTAGGATGTACTCTAAATTATAAATGAATAAAAGTTCTTTTATTTATATTATTATATATGCATCATTTAATTATGTGATCATATACATATTATAGAATTTTGATCATAAAGTTTTCTTAACTATAATTCCTTGATTCAAATGTTAGAGCCTATCTAATCTTGCATTAAAATGGTGATTGATGATGCTTAGGATTGTTAGCCGGTAGGACACTCTAGGAATGTGTAACCCTAGATTATATACACCCCTCAGTCTCTACATGTTCTTATTCTCTTGCATTCTTTCAAAATTCAAAAATATAAATTATAAACCTAAATTTGAAGTGCAACTATAGAATTTTTAATTTAAAGCTTGTTTGTTGAAATCATAGTAGCCCAAATATTTCTTTAAACTTATATGAATTTGTTAAATTTAATCTTGACTTTAATCTAGAGTATTCTCTTATAGGCTTACTTGCATAAGAAGTTTAGAACCCAATAATAAAATAAAACCTACTTTACTTCAAAAATGATAAGTGAATATTATTTTTATCCTTCGAGATGAATTGAATATTTCTTATGTTAATTTTATTAAGAAAATAAATTGAGTTTCTCTTTTCAAATAATTGGTGAAGTACTAATCTATCCTTGGTATGGTATAATATTGATCTATGTAGGTTTGTCAAAAGAAATATTTATAAAGTGAATCATATATTGTATAACTTTAATTTCATCCACACCAGCACAAATGCTTTCTCCCTACAAGGTTGTACCAGTTCTTGCACCTCGCACTAGCACTCATTCTCAATACAAGTAGGTTACACTCATGCCTTGCCCATATCTGCTTACATCATGCAAATTTCAATTGAGCTCACCCTTAGGGCAGCACCCTCACTAGCTTGTGTTACAAATCTTGGCCCAAGTATAGTGATTTTGATAATAACAAACATTATTGTTACTTTACTACTAATATTCTTGCATATCTATTTTGTTCTCCCTATTCACTAACCTTTCAAGTCCACAAGTTCACTTGGAATGATAATTAGCTCAAGATTAGGTAAATAATGGTTGAGTCTGTCTATTATTTAAATTTTAATGTACTTTTTACCTTTCTTGAGTCAAGTCATATATCTTGGGGACCCCAAGCTAAGTAAAATTGCACACACATAGTCAAGGGGAGTGATTTGGTGAGTTAGAGAAATTTCTAGTTTTTGACCCAATCGTACAGGATGATTTCAAATCATATTGGATGATTAATTAAAAATAGAAACCCTAATTAGGGCATCCTTACTAATTAAGAGTGATTAAACTAATTATACTATATAATATGTATTATACATGATGATTAGTTTAGATTCTGAAAAGAAGCCACCAATCATAATTTAGCAAAGGTTTTAATTTTTAAATTTTATTCTAATCATACAGGTTTATATGCATCATCTTAGAAGATTTATGGTAATTATTCCTAAATTAATCATGTGATTCAGATACTAATTATAGTCAGATTGATCAATCAGATCATACAGGATGATATTCTTAGATCATACTATATGATCTATTATATTTCAAGGGATGATCCCCTAAATCAATGATGAAAACCATAATTTTCTTCTAATCATCAAGAAGATTCTACTCGATGTCTCAAGAGGTTTATGGGATGATATATAAATTACCACCCATCATCCCATGTTGTACTGGTTGATCAATACAGTATCTTGAACTAATCATCCTCGATGATTGCAGCATCGTACTTGATGATCTATATAAATATTTAAATTACTCATTCATGCAAAATTACTTATACTAGAAGAAAAGGTTATTTTGTACTAATTGTACAGGACTATCTATCGATCATGATGGGTGATCTATCGATCGTACTGGATGATCTTTGAAAGCAAGTTAAAAATTAGGGCTTCTTTTAAGGCTCTTTATTTAAGCTCTCTTATTATCTCTTGAGATAATCTTTGGTTGTGGGGGAGATCTAAAAGAGAGTTCAGAGAAGGAACTGGGAGAGCTTAAGAGAGAGAGAGAGAGAGAGAGAGAGAGAGAGAGAGAGAGAGAGAGATCCTTATGAGGGGGAGCTGTGAGGGATTCACAAAATTTGCTCCAAGATAAGTTCCATTATCTTCTTTAAGCTGCTACCTTCGTTCCTTATTGGCTCTGATGGAGATCTTCATCAGCATCATATCAAGGTCCTTTGCATTCTCCTAGAGGGAGTAAGAGATTCCTAGGTTCTTTGCCTTCACCTGGTAGGTGAATAAGGATTCGAAGGTTCTCTTCCTACTCTAAGAGGCAGTAAAAGGAATTCCTGGTTTTCTTCCTACTTTAGGAGAGAGTAAAAGGATTCATGGTACTATGCCTCATTAGGTCCCTGGAAAGATTTTGTAAGGGCTTCTCTGCAGTACTTTGGCAGAAAAGGAGAGACACTAGTTTTAGTGCAACACCTAAAAAGGAGGTTTTGGGGAGTGGGCGTAGGTCAAGTAGATCGAACCACTATAAATATGGTGTGCTCTTTTTATTTAATTTTCCAAACATTTAATTTTTGCATTATTCTATGATTTATTATGTGGTTGAAATCTCTTATTTTTCATGATTATGAAATTAGTTTTCTTTCACATAAATTATTTATTTTAAAATATTTTAAAAGATTTAAAAAATATTTTATTTTTTATTAAGAAAGTTTTAAAGAACCAATTCACCCCTCCCCCCCTCCCCCCCTCCCTCTCTTGGTTAGCCTCAAGCTAGTTCATAAAGATTTTACAACCCACATGAACTCTTAAGTTGTATCAGAGCGGGATTCATAAAATAAGCTTTAGAAAACTTAAAAAAAATTATGGCTAACTTTGGTAATCATAACACTACGGAATGATACTTGATATCTAGGCCATCTCTATTTGATAACATTCATTTTGATTTTTAGAAAACTCGCCTAGCCATCTTTTACAATCAATTGATTATCGTATGTGGATGCTAGTACAGGACGGTTATACTAAACCTTTTCATTTAATAAATGACATTAAAATTGAAATACCATTTTTCCAAATAGACTTCTGATGATAGAGATTTAGCAAAACTAAATGCCAAATGTCTGAACTATTTTTTCTATGGGTTAAAATATGAGGATTATATGTGTATTTCTACTTGGTCAACTAGTAAAGAGATTTGGGATAAACACTGCATTACATATAAAGGAAAAAAATAAGTTAAACAATCTAGGCTAAACATTCTTCTTCATGATTATGAGCTTTTCTGCAATAAACCTTGTGAATCTATTTTTGAAATATATAGTAGGCTTACTCAGATTGTTACTTCCCTACATGCCTTAAGAAAGGAACATATAAATTGTGAAAAAAGTTAACAAAATTCTTCGTTGTTTACCTTCTTCCTATGATGCAAAAATAATTGCTATTATTAAATCTATAGATTTGAATGTTTATTTTATATATAACTTACTAGGGTGACTCATTTCCTATAAGCAATGTGTGAGTTAAAGGTAGCTTAATGCAAGTGAAAGGAGAAAAGAGAAAACTATAGACTAAAAGGCTAATTATTCTGACAGTGACTCTTTTGGAAAAGATGATGATGAAATTGCACAAATGATTTGGTAATTTAAGAGCTTTTTGAAGAGAAAACAAAAGCATCATCATTATTGGAATAAAGGTAAGAATAATAAAAGTTCTAAAATTTCTTCTGATGTCATATGCTTTGAATGCAAGAAGCTAGGGCACCTGAAGTGAAATTGCCTAACTTTAAAGCTCAATGAAGTAAGGAGAAGGGTGCATGAAAAGCTAAATTCAAGAAGGGCAAGCAAAAGACCCAAAAAGCTTTCTAGGCAGATTCAACATTAGACATTTCTGAAACTAAAGAATAATATAACGTAATCAACCTATACTTAAAGGTAGAAGATCATCTTGATCATTCTAATCAAGAAGAGGTATGTGAGCTTACATATGATTACTTATTTGAAGTTTCTAAAAAATTTCATACTACATATAGAAAGCTTAAAAATCATATGACAGGCTTAAATTTCATTTTTTAATTCTACAAAAAGAGCAAGAATATTTTAGAAAAGATCATTCCACTTTGGATAATAATCATATGGCTTTGTTAGATGAATTGCTCATTTTAAACAAGAATCATTTTGAATTAACTAAGCTGCTTTGTTCCTTGAAAAAAAATTATATGTTAAATTAGAAAATACATTCAAGAGATTAGAAACTCTTGCAGCTAAATTAGATAATAGGGAGCATGCATTGAGAAGAGAAAATTAAATTCTTGAAAGTGCAAAAAATTTTACAAATCAAAATAAAATCCTCAAAGAAAATAAAAAATTGCATTCACTTGAAGAGTTTTATATAACTCAGCATGCATCATACAAACCTATGAACAGGCTCTACAACCCATATAGAATAGTAAATCATTTTCCTATGTTAGATGTTTTTCTTATGGCATGCTATGACATATCTCCCACACTTGCACCATTCACCGCAAAACACATTTAGTGTGGATACCAAAACTTTAAAATTTATAGTATAGCGTACATGCATTTCATTCTTCTCTCCATAATATAACACCTAAACCTTTTTGGGTTCAAAAATCTAACATCTGATGATATTGTAGTAGTGCTCTCATTGAAGGCCTCATGAGAGAATGTGGTACATGAAAAATGGATATTCAAGGCACATGACTGGAGATACAAATTAATTCATTTTGTTGGAGGCTAAGATAGGAGGCAAGGTAACACAATGAGACAATACTAACTGGAGAGTGGTGGGATAAGGTATTATTGGAAACTCCAAAATTATCATTATTGAAATGTTTTACAGGTAAATGGATTTAAACATAACCAGCTTAGTATAAGCCAGCTTTGTGACAAAAGATTTAGCATTAAATTTTTGTCTACCAACTACATGATTAGCTTAAATAGAAACAATGTGCTACAAGGAAATAAAATTAATAATTTTTACATGCATAATTTAAGCTGTGTTGAAGTTGATGCTTCTTTTTTCCTAAAAACTATTTCTTATGAATCTTTATTATAGCATAGGAAATTGTGTCATGCAAGCATAAAAAACCTTAGCAAAATAATCTAAAAATTGATAGGAATTTCCAAATTAGAGTTTACTAAGGACCAACTGTGTGATGTCTATCAATTTTAGAAATAAGTTAAATCCTCTTTCCACTCAATCAAAGACATTAACACTAGAAAACCCTTAGAACCCTTACACATTTATCTCTTTGGATCTGTCAACATTGTAATCTTAGGAGGGAAAGTCTTTTGGTATGTAATTATTAATGATTATTCAAGGTTTACTTGGGTTAGATTCTTATCTCATAAAAGTGAATCATTTAATAAATTTAGATCATTCTTTACTTGGATTCAGAGGAAGCTAGGGTGTGAGATTTTGAAATTTTATAGTGATCATGGTGGAGAATTTGAAACTGAGAAATTTGAATCTTACTATAAGGAGTAAGGAATAGATCACAAATTTTTAGCTCTTAGAACCCCAAATAGAATGAGGTTGCTGAAAGAAAGAATAAGAGCATACTTGATATCCTAATTTTAACTGGGCTCCTACTAATAATATCCTTATGGAAACTAATTTAAACTTTCATGTAGCCTAGGTCAACACCTTAGTTAAGGATGCACGAACCATTAAGCATATCCTTTTAAATTCCATTATTCCTAAAGTTGGAGATCATTCATATTACACCTATACTTCCACTTACCCCTTATTAAATCATGGCTAACTAGGATTTTAATGCATATGATATTATAATTTGTTATGTTAAGAATTTAACCTGCATTGGAGATATTGGCCATAAAAGAAAACCAAATATAGCCCAAGGACATCTCATTTCTTTTATCCTTGAATCAAAAATATAATCTTCAATTTCGAACTCCACTTACCATCCAATCTTCTACTCTAATATCTCCTTCCATACCCTTCATAGTACTCATCATTATAATGTGTATGAGGAGCTTAGTGAATAGGAGGAAGAACCTATCCCTGCACCTTCCCTTATTCACTAGCAATCTCAGATTGATCAGTTGGTCTAACAATTTGATAAGCAGAAGGCTAGATTTGAATTCTACGTATCCAAGCAATAGCAGCAACATGATCAAGACTTAGCTTAGTTTGATTCCTACATAGTATAGCAGTGGCAGCTTGACCATGATGTGGCTTAATTTCACGAGTAGATTGCCTCTCTTCAAGGAGAAAGAAACAACCAGCCGTTAGAGAGAGAAACTCTAGCCGTTAGAGTGAGAAAGTTATGAAATTTAAAAATTCTCATTCCCGCATTCTTTTCCTGATTCTCAAGGATAGAGGTAGACCTGCAAGGGCATAATATGGAGATGGAATCTGAAGATCAACGGAAGTCGACGTCATCGACGTCGAGGTCTCCGTCGCTAGTGGTTAAATCAAAAAATAATGCTTTAGGTGATGGCTTGACGAATTTGAATTACTTACATAAAATTAAAAATCCTTTGATTAAACGTCAAGGACCTTTAGTGATTAAGGAGGTTTCTGGAATATCTCCTAAGATGATTCAACATGTGGAAGGCAAAGGTAAGGCTATAGACGAAGGTTTGAATTTGGTTACTCCTAAAAGTTTTAAATCTACAGCTTTTCCTTATGATAATACTGCATCAACTTCTGGAATGAAAATATTTGTTAATCATTTCGGGAATTCGAATGCAATCCCTGGACTTAGTCGTAGCGTGATAAATGAGAATTCTCGGAATTTGTTTGACAAAAATATTCATTCAGAACCTGAAATGAGGAAGGAGATGACCGTAGATAAGCTGGCTGATGGAATGCCAAAAAGCTCATTTGGCCTTGGTAATGTGAATCCTTGGAGTAATAAACCTTACATTAAGCTGGATTTCAAAGAAGAAGAAGTTGTGTACTCTGAAGACGGTATTGCGATCACGTTACATGAAGATATTGAGAAGAGGAACTCATAAAAAATAGCCAATTCATTGGTAATTAAGGTATTTGGGAAAGTTATACCTTCTCATTTGGTGGCTTGGGAGATAAGGAAGCAATGGACTCAATTCGGGCAATTCCACTTTACAACATTGGGTGGTGGATGGTTCTTATGTTCTTTGTCATCAGAAGATATGGTTGAAGCAGTCCATTCAGGTGGCCCGTGGTTTGTAAATGGACATATAATAGGTATGGAGAAGTGGACTCTGGATTTTAATACTGCATCTATTAAGGGCAATTATCTCCAATTTGGATTAGAATGCCCCACTTACCATTGCAATGTTGGGATGAGAAGAATGTAGCTCGCATTGCTTCAAGAATTGGAAAACCACTTATGTTCGATGGTAATATGTTCCATTGGGGAAGGAGAGAATTTTCAAGAGTTTGTGTAAGAATTAAGCTTGATCAACCACTTCCAATAGGAGTTTGGGTGGATAGCATGGCTGGAAGGTTCTTCCAAAAGATGGAATATGAGAAGGTTTCTAACTTTTTCTTCGTAAGTGGAAAAATTGGACATGTGAATAAGGATTGTGGACAAAAAGTTAATAATCCTCAAGTAGTAGAGGAGGTTGAGGAATTTGGTAGAGAAAAGGTTGGGGGAAGCAAACGAGAAATTCCGATTGAACCTACTTATGGTCCATGGATTATGGTTAATAACAAGAGAAGAAGAAACACTAAAATAGGGAATAAGGAGATAAGAACAAACACACTCATATATGTCAAAAAATATATTATTATTGTATCAGTTGGGAATGATATTCAGAAGGTGGTAGATAAAAGCTTTAGAGAAAGTTTGGCCCAAGAAGGTCCTGAAATATTATGTAATGACGATGAAAATGTTGAAGAACGGGAGTTAAGGCCAGAATAAAATTTTATCTTTTACAGGATAACAACTTGGCTATGGAAGAGCCTTTTATTTCTGATAGCACTGATGGGAAGGGTTGCCAGCCAACTCAAGTAAATCCTAATGGATTCCTTGCAAACTCTGGTATTCCCTATCATGAATCAGCAATTTTTGTCAACAATAATCCTGAATGGATTCCAGATAAAAATTTGAATTTGAAGGTGGAAGCTCCTCTAGCTCTGACGAAGGAAAATAAGTCCTCTATCCTCCAAATTGTTAGTACAGATGGAAATGAAGATGTTAATTTACAAAGTACTTTGGTGAGAGCTGAAGATGGTAGACAGGAAATGGATGGGGATTCTGTGATCGACAAGGATACAGGAGATATCCTAGCTAAGGAAAAAGTGAATGGTCTTATTGAAGAATTTCCTAAGTGAAAATTGGCAAAAGAACTAAGATCCTTAGGACCCATTAAAAATAAAACCCGTGGAAGGCTTGGAGAAGGAGGAAGTAGGAGGAAAGTTGGGGGCTACTCCCCAAATAAACTTTAATGGAATTCAGAGCCTTTTGGAATTGTAGAGAGGCAAAGAAGAAGGAAGCCTCTCTATATATGAAGGAGTTCATAAAAGACATTAAGGTATTCTTTGTGGGTTTAGTTGAAACTAAAATCAGCTCTTTTGATTAAACTGATTTTAATAAGATCATGGGTCCTAATTGGGATTTCTTTTTTCTACCTTCGGAGGGATTATCTGGTGGTATTATGATTCTATGGAGATCTGATATTGCTTCCGTCTCTATGTTAAAGACTACAGATCAATGTGTAATTGGAGATCTTAATGTCCTTAAAAAAGGAAGTTGGATGATTTCTACTGTCTATTGGAGCAAGGAGGTTCACAGGAGAAGATTGTTATGGGATTACATCCATGAGAAATCACAAAGGAAGATTCCATCTGTTATTGGAGGGGATTTTAATTGCATTCTATCATAAGAGGAAATGAGAGGAGGTAAGAAGTTTGTCTTGTCTCAAGGTTCCTTAGAAATGCTCAAGTTTATGAATGATAGTGATTATCATGATATTGGGATGGTTGGTCCAAGATATACTTGGTGCAATAATAAAGTCGGAAGTGGAAGAATTCTAGAACGCTTGGATAGATGCTTGTTGAACTCAATGGCTCTTCAAAAGATCCAAATTGTTGTGGTAAGACACTTAGCTAGAGTAGCTTCTGACCACTTCCCCATTGTTCTAAAATTATTTGATGAAACTAGAAGATTGGCAAGGTCTATTAAATTTGAAGATGTTTGGTTATTCTTCAAAACATCAGAACACATAGTTTACAAAATCTGGAAAAAGAATTTTGTAGGGGATGACATGGAAGTCCTCAACAAGAAGTGTAAGATAACCTTAAATGACTTATTTTATTGGAGCAAGAACAAACTTAAAGACTTTTCTAGTGAAAAAGCTAGATTAAAGGCAGAAATTTTAATTCTCCAGAAGAAGAAGCAGCTAGGAATGGATGGCTGGATGAAGAGAAGTTATGGCTACTAAGAGCTAAAGTAAAAGAGTTTAATGTTATTCTCAATTACTTGAACACTTGGTGGAAGCAAAGAGAAAAATTGAAGTGGGTAGTTGAGGGTGATGCAAATATCAAATTCTTTCATGCCTTTGCCAATGCTAGAAGAAATGCTAATTGGATCTCTCAAGTGAAGAATCTTGATGGCCTGATTACCGAAGATCCTAGGGAAAGGAAGAAGTTTTTTTCAAATTCTTTTAAGAGAAATGGAAGGAAAGAAATTGCAGTTTAGATAACTGGTCGAATCCTTGGATGGTTTTGAATGAAGATGACAAAACGTAGTTGAATAAGGAGCTTTCAGAAAATGAAGTTAAGGAGGCTATTATGAAGTTAGGGAACAATAAAGCTCTGGGATGTGATGGATTGACACACTCTTTTTTCAAAATCTTTTGGGATATAATTGGTAGAAATGTTTGTAAAGATGTGAGTTTTTTTTCTCTACAGGTAAAATGAGCAATGAGTGGAAGGATACTTTGGTAGTGCTCATTCCAAAGTCCGCTAATCCTTTTTAACTCCTGCATACTATCGTCCAATCAGTTTGTGTAATTCAATTTATAAGATTGTGTCCAATGTAATCTTAAATAGATTGGTTTTAGTAATTCCCAAGATAATATCTGAAGAGCAAGTGGTATTTGTGAAGAAAAGATCAATCTTGATCATCTACTATTAGCTCAAGAGGTTTTCAATAAACTGAGGTATTAAAAAGCTAGCAATGGATACTTAGCTATCAAATTGGACGTGGAACAAGCATACGATAATATGTGTTGGTTAACCTTGAAGAAGATGGTGATGGATTTGGAATTCCCGGACATATTCCTAAGACTTATTATGGAATGTGTTTCATATCCCAAATTTTTAATATTAATAAATGGGACAAGATCTAAATGGATTGAGGGCAAATGTGGGTTTCGTCAAGGCTGCCCACTCTCTCCATTTTTGTTTATCATTTGCTCTCAGTTATTGTCTAATGTTTTCTACTGCAGGGGAAACAATTTGGCAATCAGTATTTGCTCTAATGCTTCAAAATTTTCTCATCTTTTATACGCAGATGATGTATTATTGTTTTCTGATGCTAGATTGATTAATGTGAAGAAGATTAAATGCATTATTAAACAATACTGCAACTGGACGGGCCAGAGTATTAACAAGCATAAATCATCTTTGATTTTTGGTAATTATGTGTTAAGGAGAAAGAAGAAAAAGATTTCCAAGTTGCTGGATTTCAAATCGGTAGATGAAATTGAATATCTGGGTATTAAAATTGCTTTGAGATGTTTAAAGCGGAGTGATTTTCAAGTGCTGTTGGATAAAACCATTAAGAGAATGAATGAATGCAGTAACAGACATATGTCTCTAGCTGGCAGGTTGTGTCTGATTAAATCTGTTATTCTTACTCTACCAATTTTTCTAATTTCTAACTCTCTTGTTCCTATGAAAATTCTATATGAGTTAGAAAAACTTTATAGAGAATTTATTTGGAATAAAATGGATAGAAGAAAAGGTTTATATTATGTAGCATGGGAGTTGTTATGTACACCTAAGCATTGTGGAGGATGGGGTCTTCAATCTGTTTCTTCTAGAATTGGATCTCTTAGAGCAAAGTTTGCTTGGAATCTCATTGAGAAACCAAATACTTTGTTAAACATAAACTTTCTGACAAAATATGGTGATTTGTGGTGGAGTAAGGAAGATTTTAAAGGAGGATCAAATGCTTGGAAAATCATCATAAGTGGATGGAGGGCTCTTAAAAAAATTATTAGATGGAGAGTTATTAATGGATCTGGCATAAATGTATTACAGGATGCTTGGATTCTAGACAAATGTCTTCTTAAATGGCCTAGTTTTGTTGGATGCCTTGATGAGGATATAGCTTCTCTTGATTATTTCATAGAAGATGGAAAGTGGAATGTCGTTAAACTGAGACAATTTTTTGGAGTAGAGCTCCAGAAAATCATTTCAGGTGCACAGATCTTCAGCAATGCAACACAAGATCAGATGGAATTAAAATGTCAATTTTCTGGTAAGAAAATCTTAGCCTTGTTAACTGAAGTTAATTTTAGAGATTTTCTTCGAATGAATTGTTTTCATGGATTCATAAGCTAAAGATCAATGCTCGGGTAGAGCTATTTCTTTGGAGATTAAATATTGAAGCTATTCATACTGAACTTTTTCTTTTTAAAAGAAAACTTTCGGTTAACTGCTTATGTTCTATGGGATGTGGTGTGATTGAAGATCTTGATCATATCACCTCTAATTGTTCAAAACTTGTCGAGGTTTGCAATGTACTACAAGGTTGGGGATTCAGTATTCCATTTTTCTGCAACTGGAATGATTTCAACAATGGTCTCAGGAAATTAATAAATCATGAACTAATGACAGCAAGAATTTATGTACTGATTGTATGGATGGTTTAGAATAATATATGCATTGTTAAGCATGGAAAAACTAGAAGTAGTGAGATATGGATTGCTTCTTCAGTTTTAAGCTTCCATAGCTCTGTAAAACATAATGTTTACTACTCAGATCACTGGGATGCTTATTGGTCCAATGGACTGCTTTCATATTATTGGCATCCTCCTCCACCTTAGTGGCTTAAAATTAATCTTGATGCATCTATTAGAGATAACTATATGGCTGGGATCGATGGGGTGGTAAGAGATAACAAAGGTAGATTTATCTTTTCTTTTGTAAGAAAGAAGCTGCATTAGGACAATGCTCAAATTGAGTGCTCATCATTCAAAGCATTAGAAGGAATTTTCCATGAATTGACAAGGAATATAAAAGGTATTGTTTTGGAAGGTGACAATAAAAATGTTCTCCAGCATCTTCAGAAATTGTACAGAAAACTGAAGATTATTAGAGAGAACTCATCGGGTGATGAAGGTATCTTATTTTTAAGTAATTTCAACAATGTCATCTTTAATTGTGTAAATCGCAATTGTAATAAGTTAGTAGATTATTATGCTAACTTAGCTTTATCTTTTGATTTTGATTGGGACTTGTTTCTTGAGGATAACCTTCCTTCTTCCTTTGTTAAGTTAGTAAAGGAAGAATGTGAGAGGTGGTTGATTCCTCATTAGCTTATATCCTGGCTTTTTTATGCCTTTTTTTTTATAATATTGCTGCTTAGCATTTCTTAAAAAAAAAAAAAGATTGCCTCTCTTCACCGCTACTTTTATCCACCACCATCTCCACATGATCAGGGTTCTTCTTTTTTCTAGTTTGTTAGTGCTAGTGTTTCTATGTTAATGCTGGTCTACCTTTCTGAGTGTTTTTTTCCTTTCTCCTCCTTTTAGTGATGCCAAAATGGGGAGAAGTGTGTAGTTTTGCATCCTATGGCTTAATGAAATTTACTTAGTTCTATTTTTACTTTTCTTTATTTTATTTATGTTCCATTTTTCTTATGTCTCATATTTCCTTAAAAAAAAAAAAAACTCACCTTACTTTTAGTATTTCATCTTCTTATGGGAGTTTCATAAAAAGTAAAAAACCTTTGAAATTTTTTTAACAACAATATTTGCCATAAAAAAGGGCAGATTAATAAAAATCTAGGCCCAAGTAAAGTGGTTTTATTGATAACAGATATAATTGTTTATTTACTTCTACTATTCTTATATATCTATTTTGTTTACTCTGATCACTAACCTTTTAGGTCCACAAGTTCACCTACAATGTGAATCAAGTCAAGATCGGGTACACAATGGTTGAGTCTATATGTAATTTAAATTTCATTGTATGTTTTACCTTTCTTAAGTTAAGTCATGTATCTGGTGGACCACAAGCTATGCAACCTTGCATAAACACTCTCAAGGGAATGATTTAGTGAGTTAGAGAAATTTCTAATTTTTAACCTAATCGTACAAGACAATTTCAAATCATACTAGATGATTAGTTAAAAAAAGAAACCCTAATTGAGGCATCCTTGCTAATTAAGAGTGATTAAACTATTCAACATTGAACTAAAATAAGCTACTTCTGTACATTACGCTATATTCTCCCTTGCAATTCTTAGGCGATTTAGGGCTTCCGTTTGGAAGCTTGCATTTCGTCAGTTGTTCTCGTTCCTCTGGCTTCTTGGTCTTGCTTCTCGAATCCTGTTCATAATCTTTGGCTTTCTTTTGATCTATTCCCAGTTTTAGTTTGAAGTTTTCTTTCAATTTTTGCTTCGACAGATGACGACTCTGTCATCATCAACCCCACCGATAGCTTCCATCCTTGATAACCATTCTCGATCTTTCAAGGATGTTATTTTTGGCTCCTCCTCTACTCCTAAGCTCAACTTTGTGCATTCCTCTTTCAGGGGTGCCTGGCTCTTTTATTCGATGATGCAGCTGTGTCTCAGTTAGCCACTCTATTTTCTCTTACACTAGTTGGTAAATTTCTTTACGTCACCCTAATTTTGATGTGATTTGTAAATTTTTTGTGAGTTTGAAATTGTCTATTGCTTTTCACATCAGTTTACTGGATCCAAATCATTTGGTGATCCAATTGACGAATGATCTGGTCTATAGTCGTATCTTTATGAGAAGGTCTTACTACATTCAAGCTTATCAAATGCATCTCTTCAAATGGATGCCTAACTTTGAAGCAAGGAAAGAATCACCTGTTGCACCTATTTAGATTTATTTCCCTAACTTGATATTAGATCTTTTTAATTCTCAAAGTTTGTTTGGCCTTGTTTTGATTTATGGGAGACCCTTATAAACTGATCAGGCAACTGCTTCCATATCCCATCCCTCTGTAGCTTGGGTTCTTGTGGAACTGGATGTTTCTAAGAAGCACCCGAGTGAAGTTTGGCTATGTTCTGAGCTAAATGGTTACTTCCAAAGTGGATTTAGTTTCATCCCCACCTTCACAAAGATAAAGCTGTGATTAAACAGTCTCAATGGAAAGATGAGCCTCTTGTTTAGGATGTTAATTTGTAGGTTGTTGAAACTGAAGAAAATGCTTCTAGGTTGGATGATGCGCATATACCTTTGGATGTTGATCCTTTACCTTTAGTGATTGACCGTTCGGATCCTTCCAGTGTGGATGTTCCTAGTGTTGTACAGCCTGAGGCTATTACTACTCTGGCTTGCACTCCTAATGATTGTGACAACTTGGAAAACCAAGGGTTAAAGGATTCTACCTATCTAACTATTCCTATCTCTGGTTTGCCTGTTATGGATTATTTATTAAATACTAACAAAGCTACTAATGTTGATGTTTTTCTTTGTTCTGATCATAATCAGGATGATGTTATTAGAAATTTTGGGAATGATAACATGTTGGGGGTCTAATGAGAAGGCCTTGGTTGAAAAAGAAAATTGGAGCTTTGTCTAAATAGTAATATGACTGAGGATGATGATTTGTTGGAGGAAGGTGAGCTTCCTCAAAAGGGCAAGGAAAAATATGTGATTGCTAACTGTAAGTCTCCATCAACCTCTCAGTATAATTTTGATGATCTTACAGATACTGAGGAATTAGAATTTTATGCTAAACATTTTACTAAAGATTATAATGATATTAGCTTTATTAAAGCTCAAAGTAAACGTGGCAGGAAAAGTAAGAACCTAGTTTTATAATTGGGTAGAAATACCCGTTGACAAACTAATCGGTAATTTTTTTTATGTTTAAATCAATTATTTGGAATTTTAGGGGTATTGCGTGTTCCTCCTCTCATTTGTGGGTTAAGAATATTTGTTGTATTCATAATATTTCTATTCTAGTATTACTTGAACCTCTTATCAATGTCTAATTTGATTAGTACTGCTAGATTTCTTGGTTTTCAGCATGCTTTTGCTAATTGTGCTAATAAGATTTGGGTGTTTTAGAAAGATAATGTTCATAATGACATTCTTGGTAAGTTTACTCAAGTGATGCATTATAATATTGAGGTTTTAAATCTTAATTGTTGTGCTTCTTTCATTTATGCAGCCTCATCTCGTGGTATTAGAAAATTTGTTTGGGAGCAATTGCTTGACTTTCATAGCATGGGTCAGTTTCCTTGGTTGGTGGATGGTGATTTTAATACCATCTCTAATCCTTTAGAATGTATTGGGGGAGTTTCTCCTAATTCTCATTCTATGGAAGACATTAATAATATGATTCTAGATTGTAACCTCATTGACATTAGCTTTTCTGGTAACCAGTTGACTTGGAATAGAGGGCATTTATGGCAAAGGTTAGAATACGTTTTATTTAATGATAATTGGACTAATTCCTTTAGTTCTATCTCTATTGAACAACTTAGTCATATTCTTTCTGATCATTCTCCTTTACTTCTTAAACTTAATGCAAGACATGTGAATTCTTTTCGTCAATTTTGTTTTCAAAATATTTGGCTTCAACATGATAATTGGAATGCGCAGTTGCATCCTAATAACTTTATTGTTGGTATGAATAGGCTCTCATTTAACTTGGAAAGACATAAATAAGTTTTAAACTAGTGGAACCATAATGTTTTTAAAAATATTTTTACTAATATTTTAAAGGATAAAGAGAATGTGGTCAAAGTTTTCCTTTTGATGCGAATTTTACCTTACTTAGAAAGGCTAAGGCTAATCTCTTTAAACTCCATGCCCAAGATGAAACCTTTTGGAAATAAAAGGCTGTTGCTAAGCATTTGTTGAAAGGTGATAATAATACAAAGTAATTTTCATGCTTTGGTCAAACATAAATGTGTTTCTAACTCTATTAATAAAATAACTCATGATGATGGTTCTATTATTGAGGATGCTAAGGAGATTGCCATGTTGGCAGTTTAACACTTTCAGACCAGGCTCAACAAGGTTGTTGTCCCTAGTAATATTACTAACCCTGCTATTATACCTAATCTGATATTGTTGGAAGATAATAATTTGATTTCTAGAATTCCCTCTTTAGATGAATTCAAAAAAAAAATTGTTTTTGATATGAATTGTAACACTGTGGCTGGTCCGGATGGGTTTACTACTAACTTTTTTCAAAAAAATTGGGATATTATTAAAGAGGATCTTTATGCAGCTGTTTTGAATTTCTTTGCTGGTCATAATATGACTTAACTTTTTCCTCTACTTCTATTGTTCTAATCCCTAAGAATAATAATGCTAATAATTGGAATGAATTCAGACCTATTAGTCTTTAAATGTTTTTTAGTAAACTGCTTTCCAAAATTTTTATGACCCATCTTACATTTGTTCTTCCTAAGATTATTTCTCCTTTTCAAATGGGTTTTGTTAAAGGTCGCACTATTACTGACAATATTTTGTTGGCCCAGGAATTCTATCATGATTTGGAGGTCAAGGTGAGGGGTGGTAATTCTATCCTCAAGCTTGATATCTCAAAAGCCTATGATAATATTAGTTGGCAATTCATCTATAATATCTTGCAGTTATTTGGTTTTAACTTTACTTTTATTAACATTATTAGAAACTGCATTGAAGGTTATTTCATCTCTATGATTATAAATGGTAAGAGCTCTGGTTTTTTTAAATCTTCTCATTGTTTAAGGCAAGGTGATCCTATGTCTCATGCTCTTTTTATTATTGCCGTGGATTATCTTTCTAGAAGCATCGCTAACTTGTTTGATAATCACCTCAACTTTTATTTCAGAACTTAGGGATGGATTTCCTATATCTCACCTTTCCTTTGTTGACTATTTTATTATTTTTTATGAATGCTTCCTACAATATGATTAGTAAACTTATAGATTTTGTTTTATTATTTTACACTATGAGTGGTCTGTCTTTGAACAATCAAAAATATTATTTTCTTATTTTTAATAATATATACCTTTATCATATCTCGGCCAGTAAAGACCTTATTGGGTTTGTGCATGACCACTTACCTATCAAGTATCTTGGTATTCTTTTGTTTAGAGGTAGAAAGAAATCCTTTTTGTTTAATGATTTGATTACCTTAGTTTAGAATAAACTGTAATCTTGGGATTCTAATTTCCTGAGATTTGGGGATAGGCTTACTCTTTTTAGAAGTGTTCTTTGCTCTCTCCTTGTCTATTTTTTTTTTCAAGTGTTACTTCCTACTAATATGGTTTGTAATAGAATTGATAAAATTATTAACAAGTTTTTTTGTAAAGGTGCTAGTAGTAATTCAATAATTGCTTGTGCTTCTTGGGATAAGTATTATGGGGTTTTAAAAGAGGGAAGCCTTGGTTGCAAAAGAATGGCTGACCTAGCCCATGCTTTCTCCTACAAGTTTTGGTTTAATTTTTGTGCCAAGTTATCTTTATGGGCTGAATTTATGTTTGCTAAGTATTGTGTGGGGAAGCATCCTTCTATTTGTGCTTCTACTATTGGTGAATTTAAAGTTTGGAAGAGAATGTACAAGATCAGGTGGGAGTTGGAGCCTCATCTCTCTTGGGGCCTTGGGGGTGGTAATATTTTCTTTTGGCGGGATCAGTGGTTAATCTCTTTCTCTATTGATTCGCTCATAAATTCCACATCTACTACTACTATTAAGGTTAATTATTTCATTCATGATAATTGTTGGGATTATGATAAGCTTGTTAATGTTTTTCTGGATTGTATCATTTAAAAATTTCTCTCTCCCTTTGAACTTAGAGTCTAATGATGTTCTTTTATGTAATTTGGCTAGTGATAGCATATTAGATTAAAAGATGCTTGGAACATATTTAGAACTAAAAATGTTGTTACTTCCATTTTATTGATGATTTTGCATAAAAGTATCCAATCTATTGTTGCTAGTTTCATTTGGAGAATTTTACATAAATTTATTCCTACGGATGACAATTTTATCAAAAGAGGTTTTGTTCTTCCTTCTAAGTGTCATTGTTGTTTTCACTTAGAAAGTATGCATCATGTTTTTGTTTTTTGGGCCTTTAGCTGTTAAAACATGGTGTTTTTTTTAATGACATCTTTAAATTAAATGTCTTTAATGCGAATATGTCTATTCATGCTCTTCTCAATGCTTGGTTTGTTAATTCTAAAGGTTATATTAGAAATGTAGCCCCTTCCCTAATTTTATAATTTCTTTGGTTGGAAAGAAACAATTCTTTGTTTATTGGCATTAAAATGGATTCTCAAAGGATTATTAAGAATGTGAAAGATAAACTGCTTAACTTGGTTTCTTTTAATTTGCTTTCATTTAAAGGTTTCAAGAATTGTTATGTTTGTTTAATTTTCTAGAAGTGATATCAAAAAGAGGAGAATTTTGAAAACTCAAAAGGGAATGGATAAAAAATTGAGAAGTTATTATCAAAATAAAGAGGAGAAAATAGGAGACACTTTGTGATTTCGGAACCATTCTGAATTTTTCCAACTTAATCTAAGTGTTGGGCTTTAAATTTTTGGATTGAAATGAGATTTAATTAAAATTCAGCTTTTTATTAGAAATTTGGGATTATATTCCCAGAGGTTGGGGTCTTATAATTAAATATATGCCCTAGATCCTAGTTCTAAATTTGGACACTTGACCTAAGTCGTCCGAACCTAACTAGTACAGTGCATAACTTGGACTTTTCCCGGCCTGGATTGGGGAGCCAGCTAACCATATAATTGATTTAAAATACATGAATTAGGTCTTTTATTTAAGAGGGGTAGGGATGTTTTCTTTAAAGTTTTGGAGAGCTGGGGCCAACATCTAGAGATTTTCCTAATTTGCCCATTTGACTATGTTGGGTGAAAAATGCTAAGGACGAATGCAATTAAAATTTTGACTCTTTCAAATGTAATTCTAATGCAATCATGCTAGTCTAAAACTTCAAATCAAATATACATGAAACTTAAACACAGACTTAGAAAATAATTTTTTAAAATACTGTGCTTTCTCAGGTCCAGCACCTCGTCCTCATAGGTCAGACTATCCGGACTCTACCCGTAGGTGGGGAAGGGTCTAAAACAAGGAAAGAAGAAGTTCATAAATATGCATGTGACCCGAGGGTCGATCACCGGCTAATTCTGTAGATTTATTATCTTCTTATGTTATTTAAACTCACTATATTTTAAACTTTATAATTATGAGTATAAAACTTTCACACCCTCACGAGTCTCACGTATCTAGGCAAAAATAAAAGTGGCACACAAACTAAAAAAAACTAGAAAAGTAGGTAATTCTATACACAATCATCTCAACATATCAAATATAAATGAATTAATTACTAAATGTCCATAGGCAAATTGCCTTGCTTATTACAAACCAGGGTCTTGCAGAAAATAAAGTGGTCGAGGACCACTAACAACAACCCGAATTCTAAACCTAGTAGAGATGCAAGTGGTTTTGAGTGGGATACTTTTTGTCTTCAATTCTTCAATCTTGTTTTCCTTCGGGCTCCTTTCCTTCAAGCTCCTTGGATTCTTTGTAGAAGGCTACCCAAATGGATAAGAGGGCACTTCGTTTAAGGGGAAGGCCACTCTTTCCTCTTTGGGTAGGGAGGCAGTGATCCAAATTTGGATTTTCAAATAGAAAAAGACTACTCCTCTAAGGGGTGTCCTTTTCTCTTTGGAATCTAACCTTTGGATCTAAGCTATCCCAACTCAAAACTACACTTTCATAACACTTAACACTTGCACAAATTATATTTGTATAAAAATAAAAATTCTAGACTCCTTGTAGAGTTATCCTAAGCAGTTAATAAATTAAGAACATTCCCAAGCAGTTATATATGAGTAGAAAAATAAATAAACATATTCTCTACGCTCTTTTTTTATAACTTAGGGGCTTAGCAGCTGAAGTACCTGTGCAAGCATATTTATAAATGATTTTTATTAAGCCTCCTTTTTATTGCCCTGCATGAGCGTGGCCACCTACAGAAAACTATGTGAACATTTAGATCGCTCCTATCCTAAGGGTAATCTAGTCACCAAACACATCAATCATCCACTGAGTATAGTAAAAGTAAGCAGACACAATAAGTATAGTCATCCACGACATACAGTAAAACCATAAAAAAATTGGCACACATCAGTAAAGTAAACACCGGCCTAACCTAAATTTTGAGTTGAATGTCTTAGCAAATCATCTAAAGTGTGTGTACAAGGTCATATGGCTGGGGTAGATCCTAAATCGGGTAGTTAGTTAAAGTTGTCTATTATTCTGTATTTGTTAAGGTTTAAAGGGGAGATTTATATTAGAGTTTAAATATTGATATATTAAGAATTTTATTTAAATATATTTTAAGGGTTAAATAATTACTACCTTTGTTTCACACCAAGGCCGTGAAGTTTATTTCACCTTCCTTGGGGCTAAGCTAATAGCCTCGTAGGCCTAGGTTACCTAGTAGTAATCGGGGTTGATTAAGTTAATTTAAGTTAGTTGGAATTAAAGAATAAATTAATATTAAAAATAATTAATTATTGATTTTAAGAGGGTGGTTGAAAATTTTATTAATCAAGTTAGAAAATTCTGAAATTTTAATGAATTAATGGATTTTAGGAATTATCTAAGTGTGTTAACAAAGGGGTTAAAACTTGATTTTTCAAATTAGAAGGAAACTTAGAGGTTTCAGACTTTTAATAAATATTAAACCTTATTATGAGTTGTTAGATGGGTGGCACACTCAAATCGGAAATCATATGAACAGTTATGATTTTTAGAAGTTTTGACCTCATTTTGACCTAAGGTTGAAAAACTGTTGACTCTTTAAATTTGACAAAATTTTGGGAATTGACATGTTTATAAAATAATAGATTTTAATTAGAGTCATTAGCCACTGAGTTTGGTTGATTTGGAATTTTCTATAATTAGTAATGAATTTTAGAAATTTAGATATTTATTGGATTTATTTAACTGTTTTAATTAAGGGTCCTTTTTTTATGATTTGAACCCAAATGAGTCCTAAACTTCTTGAAATCAACTCCAAAGATCAAGAATGATCTAAGGAGAGATAATCAAGTTTTTAAAGAGTTTTTGGGATTTTTAATCATTTTTAATTAATTAAAAATGGTTAAATAATGATTTTTACTTAAAATTAAATTAAGGTTGAATTTGATGTCAAATTAAAAGGATTTCAATTATCACTGATTAAGGGTTGAATTATGGTTGATTAGAGGTATTTTGGGTATTTTTTAGGATTAATCTTAATTTTTTAGAACTTTATTAAGGCTAAAGGACCAATTAAGGGGTTAATCCTAGGTAGATTGATTAGGAAGCCTAATAATCTCCAAAAATTAGTGAAATAATTCCTATAGAGAGGTGATGTCACTAAGTTTATTTTTTTGAAGTCTCAAGTCAAGGGGACATGCACCCTAATTATCACAAATTTTTAAGTGTTCTATACAAGTCCTTAATTTTTGTCCTTAAGGATGTCACTAAGTTGTGTGGAATTGAATCAAAGTCTCTAACCATTACACATCACATATGAAAATACACAAATATAACACTCATGTCCTTAGATCTAGGAGTTCCTAAGTTAAGTGGTGTGTGTAATCCTATACTTTTTTTTTTTTTTTTTATATATCAAAATAGATTGATTTTAAAGATTCTAGAAATTTTAAAATTATTCAAAATAGTTTTCAAACAAATCTCAAACATAATTTCAAGAATAATAAAAAGAGAGGAGTTCAAAATATTTTAATAATTCAAGAGAAGTTAAAAAAATAGTCGTTTGGATTTTTTTTTTAATTAGAATTACTTGTATATTAATCAAATATTCAAATATTAGGTTATTAGAATTATCCAAAATGTATAAAACATACTACATTACTGTTAGTCCAAAATAATCACCTTAAGGTAACCATCTAAATAAAAATTTAAAATTAGATTTTAAATTTTAAAAGTATTATTTTTTTGGTATAATATTCAATAAAATACTAATTTAATACTAAAAGTGAACAAATAATTAAAGTTCTAAGAAAAATAATTTTTTTTATCTCAAAGGCTAGTTTCAAAGTAAATTATTTTGTATTTTGAAGGTCTTAATATATAGTATTTAAATTTATAGTCAAATTTAATTATTCATTAAATATTTTGAATAATTATACTTATATTTAATAAAATAAATATTAGACATATATTAAATTAGATTAATATAATTTATGAATATTCTAAGGAAAATCAGAGAATATATTTAAACTTTTATAATCAAGTTTTGAAATCATTTTAAGTATTTTTAATTATATATTAATTCAAAATAGTAATTATTTAATATTTGAAATTATTTAAAATATATATGGTATTTTAAATTAATATCAGTTTCAAATTAAAACATTTAATTTTCTGAGCAATTTGATATATTACATTAAATTTTTTGATTAGTATTTAATTTAATATAATTTATTACACTAAAAATAGCTTTAAAATAAATTTAAAACCAATTTAAATAAATAAATAAAAGAACTAACAGTGACGGCCTAACGGAGGACACGCGGCGGCATCGGGAGCGTCAAATTTGTTCCACGGTAATGGGGGAGTAACATGGCGCGATCTCAACCACGAGCTTGAAACTGCATTAACGGTCAAGCAATAATGGCCAATGATTGCGTTGCGACAATCATTGGAAATCATTGCCAGACGTGACACTACAATAGTGCTATCACTTATCCAAGTCAGCAAGGCTTCGTAATCGTAGGATCGTCCGTGTTTTGATCTGATGGATGGGATTAAATCCTGTAGTTCAATCTCGATCAAGCGAGATAGAACAGTGAAAATCCATCTCTGCCATTTAAAACGGACAGTCCAAATCAAATCGAATGGTGATCTCATTAGACCGTGGGTTACACGGTTGAAATGAGGCACGGTGTAACGAAATCTCGGTCGTTGATCATAAGATCAATGACTAAAATTTTGTACACCTAGGCAAGGTTACAAAGACGCACTAGAAACCTATTTTCATTTCACTCTTTTAATCCCATGAACCAAAACCTATTTACCCTATTAAAATGTCCCTGATCAAATTAGATGGTTGATATGCATTAGAGGCCTCCCCTAAATGTCCAACACGTGTCCCAAGCTGTTGGAAGGATGTCCCAAAGGCTGAAGTGGCCTTGCTTCGATTGGGTGGACTTGGAGTGAGTGGGGGGGGACCACTGCCATTTAAAGCTAAACTAGGTCCTGAGCCTGGTTAGAAGAGCTCTAAGTGAGCTTTAGGGAGTAAATAGGTCACCCTACAACAGCCTAAATCAAAGGAAAGTGGGTTAGCATGTGATAATGCCCTTTTGGAAAGGTTTGAGCCTTGAGTTGGCTATGTTGACCAGTCAATGGGTCAAGGGAGGCTGAGGTGGCGTGGGGGAGTAAGAGCGGCAAATGGGAGGGACCCGAAGCATAAGGCCAATGGATTTGAGGTCAAAGGAGAGAGTTTCCTACTTCAAAGAAAGGTTTAAAGGCCATGTTGACTTGGTTTGACCAGTCAATAAGGTTAAAATTGATGATGTGGCACTTGATTAAGTGGGGAATCATTTGGCATGATTTAAGTAAGGGTCAAAGGTCAAGGGTCAAGGCTAGGATGAATGGGAACAAATGCCATAAAAATTTGACCAAAAATTGAGGGTTGACTTGATCAACTCAAGTTGGGTTGGGCTGACCAAGTGTCAAGTCATACTTGGGTCCTGGTTGGAGATAGATTTGGAGGGATGATATGGGTTGGAGAACTCAAATGGGTTAATTTGATCTATTAAAACCCTTTATGAGCTAATAGGTCAACCTAGGTTGACTTGGTCAACCAGGTTACCCAAAGGTTGGACTTGGGTCAAATGGATTTATTTGTTCATTTGAAGTCTGATGGATGTGGTCTTAAGGTTTGAAAGGGCCATTTGGGTCAAAAGAGTCCAACAAAAGAGCCCTTTTGGACTCTTAATGAGTCATTAGGTCAACCTAGGTTGACTTGGTCAACCTGGTTGACCCAAGGGCAATCACTAGGGTCAACAAGTTTGGGATGGTGTATTGAGTGTGTTGGAAGAAGTTCCAAGAGAAGATGAGGTCATTTTGGTCAAAATGACCATTTTGATCCTTAATGGGTCTTAAGGTCAAATTAGGTTGACTTGGTCAACTAAGTTGACCCAAAGTTTGAAATTGGGTCTAATAGGTCCCAAATATTGTTTAAAAAAGATTGGAGAAAAATTCAAAGGTTGATGAATCAAATCAAGTTAAGTTTAGGCCAAAAGTCCAAAAATCCCCTTTAAGGGAATTTTGGTCATTTTGGCCTATAGTCAATTCTGGGTCAAATTAAATCCAAAAAAATGAAGGTTAATGCTTAACATATTGATATCAAAGGACTGGAGGGGATTAAAAGGTTTGGAGAAGGCCCCAAGGTTAAATTGTACTGTGTGATAGGTCTAGTGGAAGGGGTCATAAATATTTAAAAGTTTTGTGGCCTCTGGAACTGAATTTATTTTATGGGGTTAGAGTCCTCCAAATGAACTCAAATTTGGAGGGTTGGCACTAGAGATATGTCACATCAATATGAAATTGATAGACCCTAAATCAGATGCCAAATGACTGGGTTTCCAGGTGATGGAAGAATCTTCCATAAAGGGCTTCGAGACCTGAGTCCATAACCTAAAGATTTTGAATTTGGAATGAATTAAGATCTAGATTAAGCCTAAGGTCTGGGGACTAAGAAGATCCTAAGATCTAGAGTCCAAAGAAACCTAAGGTCCAAAGATCAGAAAAGGGTCAAAAGTGACCTCATACAAAAATGAGGTCAACACTCCTGGGTCAAATATGTTTTGAGGAAGGTGGTTCTTTGGAATATGGTTTGGTTTTACCTGGATTACTTTGGGGGGAGGACTTGTTGGGTGGTACCTTTTGCTTTTACTTGGTGTGTTGGGGGGGAGGCCTTTAGGTTAGATTGAGTGGCATCAGGTCTTACCTAGTGTTTTTTGCATTTTTCATTCCTTCCTCAGCTCTTTCTGCCCGATTAACTCTTACATTTACTATTTTTTTTTATGTTGGAGAATGGTGTTTGGATCTACACCATGTTTCTTTGGGGTGTGTTGGGTATTGTGCTCAGTTGTTGTGTTTTGTGGTGGTTTAACTGTTGTGCTTTGTAGCTTTTTGTTAGGCCTTGTTGGAGCAATGGTGGGCTCTTTCAGGTTGCCATGTTATTCCTTGTTATGTTTTCTGGATGCTCTGGTTTTGATTCCTAGTTATGGTGCTGGTTAAGGCTTTGTTGTTTGCCTTTAGCTTGTGGTGCTACCTGGGGTTGTCTTATTATAAGGACTGTGGCTGTTTGTTTTCTGCTTGGGCTTTACCTGGATTGCTTTGGGGGGTTATCCAGTTTCTTAGTTTCTCCTACTAATGACTGCTGTGCTGGGGGTACTACTAACTATTGGGGCCTGTGGGCTGGTTACTGTGGTTACTGGACTTATCGTGTTTTGTTATTTTTTTGGTGATTTGGAGGGCCAAGGTGTTATATCTCTGTGGGACTATGACTGAGTGTAACATTTTTCATTGGTGGTCCTTTTCCCTCTCTTTATGCTATTCGATTTTGTACATATCTTGGACTGCCTTGATCTCTTTTTTGTATGATACTTTTTGTGCAGGTTATCATTCTATAATTTTTTTGGACAGGGAGCTCAAGCTGAAGGTTTTTATTTGATGCTTCCTCTCTTTTTGTTGCTCCTTCCTGTACACCGTAGAATGTACCTAGGTTATTTTTTACTTTTGTGTTGCAGGGATCTTGAACTCTTAGGGTTTTTTAATTTTATTTTTGTAGCTCTTTTAAGCAGTAGAGAGCTCAAGGTCCCTTTAAGGACCTTGTACTTTTTCCTTTGTATAAAAGCATAGGACCCTCTGTGGCTTAAAAGTTTGTTAGGGATGTTAAGCCCTATAGAACCGGCCCAAGTCTAATCAAGAGGGGGGTGAATTGGTATTTAAAATTTTTTTAGGCAAAACACGAATACAAACCAAATCACCACAAAAAAAATGCGGAAGAAAATAAATGCGGAAGCAGTAAAAACAAGAACATAAGGGTTTATAGTGGTTCGGTCAACTCGACCTATGTCCACTCCCCGGAGGTGCCCTCTGAGTATTTCACTACAATCGTGACTCTCCTTTATCCCCCACAGCTAGGCGGAGAAGCCTTTACAAACACCTCTTTTTGCCACACCCGGCAAGGCAGAGAACCTTCCTCCTTTTGCTTCCTCCTGAAGCAGGCAGGGAACCTC